>NW_027200618.1:0-18815 GCF_038502225.1 Cherax quadricarinatus
ACCCCTGCCTAAGTCCCCTACCCATTACAATCTCTTCCCCCAAGCATCCATTAATCTGTACCCTCATCTAAGCTCCTTTGTACAATGTGATTACCCAATTAACTATTTCTTCCCCATAACCCTGCCTCCCAAGTATAGCTCCCAATGCTCCCCTTTCCACCCTGTCATAGGCCCCCTGCCAGTCTAAAGCCAACAACGCCGCCCTCCCTCCCCTCCCTTTTGACTCCACCAAACTTCTCAGTATTCCATGACCTTCAGTCATCGACCTTCCAGACAAACCATACTGCGTTTTCGAAACCACTCTCCCTACCACACATTTAAACCGATTACCCAAGACTTTAGCGAACAACTTATAATCAGCACATAACAGATATGGCATGGTACTCCTTGAGGGTGTGCTGCCCCTTACCCTTCTGGACCAACACTACAACTGCTGTTCCTTGCTTGTCCCTCATCACACTCTTCTCCTTCATCTGATTTAATAACCTACCCATGAAACCCCTTATCACCTACCAATGTTGGAGGTAAAATTCAGCCAGGAGACCATCCATTCCCAGTGCTTTGCCCTTCCTCATTCCCCTTAAAGCCAACTCTATTTCCTCTTCCATTATTACCCCTCCTGAAGCCTTCCTGTAACTATTCCCTAAATTACACGTCATATACTCACACACCTTTTCTAAAGCCACATTCCCCACCCTCCCACTTGTCCAGTACCCTTCTTACCACTCATCTGCATACACACACACACTCCTTTCATAGTTCGTATCTCCTGACCCACCCTATAACCTCCCGCCATCTCATGTACCTCTAACCTCGGAATAGCTGTAACCTGCTGTCTTTGTTTTTGACGTCGCAACACACACACCGATGGCTTGTCTACCCAAAGCACCTCCTCTACCCCTGCCTGCACCCTTACCGCTTGAAACCTCTCATTTTGTAACTCCCTCAGTCTCCCCTTGACCTCGACAATTTCATCCATAGGATAGTTGCCCCCCCACAGCCTCCTGCCCATAACAACCCCTTAACCTGTCCTCTAAATAATTTGAAAGTCCATATTTTAAATCATTTATACATTTGCCCACCCCCACATAATATTTCCTAATCCTTTCCTTGGCTACACAATCCCACCATTGCACGACATCTTCCACTCACTGTGCCTCCTCGCTAAGCTCCTTCCATAGGACAGAAAATCCCTCTAACCCCTCCTCATCACTCAATGCACTTATATTTAATTTCCAGTAACTCCTGTATATTTCCGCAAGCACCTCCCACCCACCCTCCACCAACACTGCTCTGTGATCCGACCATGCTACGTCAACAGTTTTGAAAGATTGCACTACAACCCCTTTAGAAAGATACACTCTATCTAACCTCACTGCATACCCTCTCCTAACAAACGTATGCTCTGTCTCCCACGCCCCCCCCCCCTCGAACGCGTCCGGTAACCTAATATCCCTCATTAAATCTCTTAGGGTCACTGACACATAGCCTGCCCCTTTCGGTTCCACATCAGCCCTCCTAATAACGCAGTTCCAATCACCTCCTACTATTGCCACCTCCGGTAATGCACGGAAAAAAAACACAAGGTCCTCACACACGAACTCCTGCTTCACTTGTACGTTATTCTCTGCAGGCGCATATACGCTAATAAAGGCCACACGTTTGCCCATCCACCAACCATCTATGCGCAACACCCTTCCTCCTCCCCCCCTCACTTCTCTGCCAAACAAATGGGCTTGCCTCCCAAATTAATATACCCACCCCTCCTTTCAAACGGGCAGATGGCAGGGTTACCACCTGAAACCCCGCCACCTCCAACACCCTACCCTCCTTAAAATTATGCTTCTGAAGAAACACAACATCCACTCTAAATTTATTCAGAAACATTATAAACCATTCTCTCTTTACACTATTACAGAAACCATTAACGTTTACTGTCATACACCGGAGGCCTATTAAAGTTTCCACCCCTGCGTCCTCTCTTCTCTCTTCCGATGGGCACCAGAACGTATGGGTCCACTTGTCACCTGCATACTTCCCTCTCTCCCCCCCCTTCTTTTGGTGCCTCCTGTCATGGGCACCACTACCTTCACCTTCTGCCCATATTTGCTTCCCAGGCCGCTGCGCTGGCGTTAGGACATCATCTGAATCCGACGCAGCGGCTCTCTTTCTTGTGACAGTCGCATCCTCCATAGCTTGGTCTGGGGATGCCTCACAATGTACCTCAACCTCCACTGTACACTGTTGCAATGATCTCGGTGACACCTCAGTCAAGCTGTCACTCCTGTCGTTGGAATAGTTCTCCTGTTGTTGATGCACCGCAGCCGTCAACTCGTCTTCTACCACCTTTCCAGGTGCAGCCACCTCCTCAGGCGATGACAAGGACTTCAGAACCTCGGCTAATTCCTCCTCAATTTCCAACACTTCCTCCTGTACTTTTTGCTCATCTTGATCCTCTGGAAGTGTCTCTGGGCCAGGTAACTGGTCAATGGCCTCGCCCTCTCCCCCAGCCTTATGCGCCTCATCCACTATCTCGCTCCATAGACGACCACGCCCTCCTTCACGTCGTTGATCATCACCTGCTTCCCCCGGTGTAGAAGCGGATGCCTCCACCTCTGGGGCAGGAGCTCGTTGCCTCTTCCCACACGCCGCTGCTATGTGATCATATTCCCCACATAGTCGGCATGTACGCCTGGTGTATAACACCATGACCTGTGTCCTGAATTCCTTTAGATACACGTAAGACGGTATGGGGTGTCATAATGTCATTTTTAGGTTAAAAGTGCTCTCCGGCAGACCTGCATAGGCACCCGTTACCCACGTACCGTGCTGGGCCAAATGAACAGTTCCGTATTCCTCAAAAACTTTTCTGATGTCTGTCTCATCAGCCTCAAAGGGAACATTATGCAGTTTAATCCATGTATAATGTATGGATACATCGATCATCCTCACACAAACAGCTGGTGTTGCATCAAGACTTACGTCCTGAAAACGGTTGACCAATGATTCATAAACCGTTGCTGTGAGCAGTTTCACAAAAAATCTACGTGCTCCATTCAATGCTACCCCGTACATCTCTCTATCCTGAATGCCATACGTGTCTCTGATGATTTTAGGTAGTAATACCTGGGCTGAAACTGGCGTTATTGCCACACTGAGAAGTTCAACGCTGACAGTGTTAATCCTGCGTCTATGACTGAACACCATGTTGACTAATGGTAGTTCTCCTGGTTTGACGGCAGAGGCGCGACAAGCACCACCTCACACGACTGTAGTCAGGGAACTGAATAGCGTTTGCTCAGGAGGTCCACACGGCCCGAGAGCGATGAGGACAATACCCCTCTATAAACATGTACATCCTGAAGTCTACTCAAAAGTCTTTTATCTACCAATGCATAATCCAACAAACTACTGTGGGGGAAAAGTTCAACAGATAAGAGTAGTGAGCGAATATACAATGATGATAGTTTGATTGGCAGACTGCTTGTTAAGGTAGGGTCAGTGTCTAGCTCCCAATATCCCCCCTCCCTTTTCTCCACACTGAAAGGTGACGTGTGGGACTCCGACCAAATGGACAATCACTTGACTCACAGCTCCCAACACAACTGTAAGTAAATGCCTCTGCTCCTATTTTACTGGGTATATTGCTTAAAAGCTTCACTTTTAACCAATTCTTAGACTTAGTTCATCGAGGCCGGATGCCGACAACTTCAGCTAACTGCTTTTTTTTCAACCTATTTCTTTTATTTTTGGTGTACGTTTAGAGGTGCATATGTAGAAGAATGTGACAAAGTTTCAGTATGATTGGCCAAAAAACAACAGAGAAAAAGAATATTTACTGACTTTTATATATGGCAACATAACTTGACAAATTGGCACTATGAGTGGCACTTCGGACAATCCCAACTATTAGAATACGTCTAACACGACTTTTTAAAATAGCCATTTCATCTATTTTATTATCATGGTAAAAAAAAATACATTTGATAGACTTTTTGGCATTCACCAAAATATCTACCTTTTACCCCCACAAAATAAAAAATATTTAAGATATTCCAAAAAAGCCATTTTTAATAGTCAAATACACTTTGTTTTACATTGTCTGTGAAAATCGTTTAAATACAATCATTAATAATGGTGAAATAAGTGAATAAGTTACTTCCGAGATATTGGCCTGGAACTCCGGCAGGCCCGCCGTCTCGAAATTTTTTTTTTCTTTTTTTCGCGAAAATCGCGTTTGTTTCGGTGGTTTTCTTAGTAAACTGATGTTCTAGTGCAGTTATCCTCTTCAAAACACCGTTTTCTATCACTGAAGACCAAAGAATACAACATGGAGACGAGTAACTCATTTATATCAAAATATTGCTGGTGGACTCTCGCCATATTATTGCCTATTTTATTCAGTCTAGAGTATGTAACATGTTATTTATAGTGTTTATTATATCATATTAGATCAATTCTGATAGATAAATAAGCCGTAGAGTTGATATAAAGTGTAATAATGAAGTGATTTCACCTGACTCTCTGGAGTGGGAATACTGCCAGTGTTCCCAGATGCTTCCTGATTGGCTAGAAGTCTACGTATGAGCTCCGCCTACTGTTTTATGATGCCAAATAGTCAATTATTATATTAGAAAGAATAATGCAAGAAAAAGCGATAAAAAACAAGGAAAAATTTCCAAAAAATATATGGGCTGTGAGCAGACATGCTACCCACATCGCCGTCATCATACCAGATATAAATGACTATAATTTCTTGTAGAAACGTCGTGGAACATTGATTCTTGTACCATTTTGTTTCCAAAGAGTTAAGCTGTTTTTCTATATGAATAACTCAATTTCCATAATTTTTAGATTTTTTTTCCAAAGCGCACGAAATTTTCGGCATCCGCCCTTGACTTTCATGTTTAAATCCTCACCAATCTTTTAATTACTGTGGAAAATTTTTGATTTTCCGAAGCTATAGCGCCTAAAAGGTGTTTAATGTATCGATATGAGTCAAAAATGTATTTGACAATAGGGTAGAACCAAGAGTTCCCTTTGCGCATGCGCGGATGTGCGGGGGTATAGGTGGACTCAGGCCATGGGGGAGGGGGAGTGTTTTGAATGTGGTGAGGAAGCTGGGAAAGCATGGAACCACGAAATTGGCATTCACGGCGGCCTAAGGATTAATATAGGCCTCATTTCATAATAGGAAGTGTCGTAACTGTTCCTGGTGGAGAGTGAGGGAACGTGATTTACGGGACCACCGTAATAAAGTGGAAAAATGAGTGAATAAGGGTAGGACTGGGTGACTGGCGCATCACCATGGACTGTGTCCTGGGGAAAATTACCCTTGGTTTAATCATCACTCATCGGTCTCAGATCTTAATGGAGTGATCTCTAATGTGTATAATAATTATGAGAGGTTAAATCGTCTTGTGAATGGTAATGTAATCAGTGATAATAACGTTGAGTTAAGAGAATGCGGGATGTGAAATAGATCGCCCTGCTCCGAGTGAATGTGTGACTCGTACCGGGGATAATGAAGATTTATGGAATCACGACTTCTAAACCAGGACGAACCGATGGATACCTCGTGCTGCTGGAATAAGAACCGTGTCGGTGTAGCAGGACTTCGAAATGAGATGGTGAATGGAGGAAATAAGGAGTATCAATCACCCACAGTTAAGTAACCCTTCTAGTTATAACAGACTGATGCTGGCCAGTTAGGGATGTTGTGATTAGATAGGTTATGAGTGATCCAGCTACATCACGTGACCACCAGAGAACATCTGGTAAGTGGTGGGATTATGTACAAATGTTTTTTCCTTGATGAATGTATCCATGTGTATCCTTCCCCCCTCCCCCCTTCATTCAGCTAAACTAATATAATCTATACAGTCCACAATTAATTAGTAGCACCGTACTTGTGGGTGCTATCCAATCCATACTGGTCTCGGATAGATATGGATAAGATTGTGAGGTCGAAGGAACCACTTGCCGCGACTAGGGGTGGTTAAGTTTTCTCACATGTCTACACGGGGTGACTACATTAAACAATATGGTTGTCTCCCAATGAGATTACTGGTATGTATATAATGTTGAGGTACATACAGGTAAACACCCTAGAAAATTTTCCATAATTACCTTACACTTATCATGGAAAGTGATTTATCGAGCGGTGGTTAGCTCTTGTCTCTTTCTAACTTGGAATGTCAGCTGGTGTCATCTGGCAACTACAGAGACAGTGCTGAAGGAGATGAACCTCACTTTGGTTCAGGGACGTCACTCTTGATCTACGTACCTCATGGTAGCCAACCCCAGGCAACTAACCCTCATCTCTGCAGTGGTGAAAGACCCGCATTCCTATCATCTTGACAGATCATTCAAGGCTAGACATACTGTGACTGAATAGCCATTGGGTCGTCACTTACCAGCTGTGAACTCCCCCATCATCAGCAACAGCTACAATATCTACAATGCTCTGTGTCTACCACATCAAGATACACCAATCTAACTGTACATATTAGCATTGAATTCAACTATCATTTATATATTTCATTTTTCTTTCATATAGGCTAAAGTTCATGTTTACTTGCTTTATGCTTTCAGTTCTTACAATAAAGTGTTTATATATGTATGTTATTATTCTTTTTCTATTCATTAATTTTTCTGAGGAGGAGCCAGCCTTGGTAATACCTACTTAAGATCTTACAGGGCTTAATAAACCTTCACATTACTGTCATTACACCCTACATCACATCTTGTATACTTATTTATCCTCTTTTTCTTAAAATGTGTACTAATTATAACTAAATCCATTTCTATACAAAGTTCAATGAAAGGGCTCCCATTATCATTTACACCTGGCACAGCAAACTTGCCTACCACACCCTCTAAATATTTCTCCTACTTTAGCATTTAGGTCCCTATTCACAATTACTCTCACTAGGTTCAAAGGTTCCTATACATTCACATAACATCTCCATAAATCTCTCTCCTCTACACTCCTCTCTTCTCCAGGTGCATACACACTTATTATGACCCACTTTTTGCATCCAACCTTTATTTTAATCCATATAATCCTTGAATTTACACATTCATATTCTCTATCCTTCCATAACTGACCCTTCAACATTACTGCTACCCCTTCCTTAGCTCTAACTCTCTCGGATACTCCTGACTTAATACCATTTATTTCTCTGCGCCGAAACTCCCCTACCCAGTTCAGCTTTGTTTCGATTAGGGCCAGGACATCCAATTTCTTTTCATTCATAACATCAGCAATCATCTGTTTCTTGTCATCCGCACTACATCCACGCATATTCAAGCATCCCAGTTTTATAAAGTTTTTCTTCTCTTTTTTAGTAAATGTTTAGTAAATGCCAGGCCATTGCTCCCGGCATTTTAGTTGCCTCCTACTACACGCATGGCTTACGGAGGAAAGATTCTTTTCCATTTCCCCATGGACAATACAAGAAATAAAGAACAAACGCTATTTAGAAAAAAGAAAAACCTAGATATATATATATATATATATATATATATATATATACATATATATGTGCGTACCTGTGTAGTGTGACCAAAGTGTAAGAAGAAGTAACAAGATATACCTGTTATCCAGCATGTTTGAGACAGACATCAGCAATTATCATGTAAAAGTTACAGTTTCACATTATTATTTAATTAATAACACATGATAATTTTGCAGAGAAACATATACAAACAACTATACAACATAAATACTCTTTAACAAACAAAATAAAAGACAATTATATACTCTCTGTAAGGTTAATAAAATTACAAAATTTTTGGAAGGAGCTGTCAGACAAAACTGACACACAGAACAATAAAGAATAACAGGAGGCTAAACACCAGCTATCAAGTGTTATTGGATAGAAAACAAATTTGAAATCAAACTTTGTAGCCTTCACAACACAAACACACACACACACACACACACACACACACACACATACACACACACACACACACACACACACACACACACACACACACACACATATGTAGCAACAAAATGCAAGGAGGCTGAGGAGAGGTTTGTACCCAAGGGTAACAGGATTAATGAAAAAGCCAGGATGAGCCCATGGTTTACCCAAAGGTGCAGGGAGGCAAAAACCAAGTGTGCTAGGGAATGGAAGAAATATAGAAGGCAAAGGACCCAGGAGAATAAGGAGAACAGTCGTAGAGCCAGAAACGAATATGCACAGATAAGAAGGGAGGCCCAAAGACAATATGAAAATGACATAGCAGCGAAAGCCAAATCTGACCCGAAACTGTTGTACAGCCACATCAGGAGGAAAACAACAGTCAAGGACCAGGTAATCAGGCTAAGGAAGGAAGGAGGAGAGACAACAAGAAATGACCGTGAAGTATGTGAAGAACTCAACAAGAGATTCAAAGAAGTGTTCACAGAGGAGACAGAAGGGACTCCAGAAAGACGGAGAGGTGGGGCACACCACCAAGTGCTGGACACAGTGCACACAACCGAGGAAGAAGTGAAGAGGCTTCTGAGTGAGCTAGATACCTCAAAGGCAATGGGGCCAGATAACATCTCCCCATGGGTATTGAGAGAGGGAGCAGAGGCGCTATGTGTACCCCTAACAACAATATTCAATACATCTATCGAAACAGGGAGATTGCCTGAGGCATGGAAGACAGCAAATGTAGTCCCAATCTTTAAAAAAGGAGACAGACATGAAGCATTAAACTACAGACCAGTGTCACTGACATGTATAGTATGCAAAATCATGGAGAAGATTATCAGGAGAAGAGTGGTGGAACACCTAGAAAGGAATGATCTCATCAACAGCAGCCAACATGGTTTCAGGGACGGGAAATCCTGTGTCACAAACCTACTGGAGTTCTATGACATGGTGACAGCAGTAAGACAAGAGAGAGAGGGGTGGGTGGATTGCATTTTCTTGGACTGCAAGAAGGCGTTTGACACAGTTCCACACAAGAGATTGGTGCAAAAACTGGAGGACCAAGCAGGGATAACAGGGAAGGCACTACAATGGATCAGGGAATACTTGTCAGGAAGACAGCAGCGAGTCATGGTACGTGGCGAGGTGTCAGAGTGGGCACCTGTGACCAGCGGGGTCCCGCAGGGGTCAGTCCTAGGACCAGTGCTGTTTCTGGTATTTGTGAACGACATGACGGAAGGAATAGACTCTGAGGTGTCCCTGTTTGCAGATGACGTGAAGTTGATGAGAAGAATTCACTCGATCGAAGACCAGGCAGAACTACAAAGGGATCTGGACAGGCTGCAGACCTGGTCCAGCAATTGGCTCCTGGAGTTCAATCCCACCAAGTGCAAAGTCATGAAGATTGGGGAAGGGCAAAGAAGGCCGCAGACGGAGTACAGGCTAGGGGGTCAGAGACTACAAACCTCACTCAAGGAAAAAGATCTTGGGGTGAGTATAACACCAGGCACATCTCCTGAAGCGCACATCAACCAAATAACTGCTGCAGCATATGGGCGCCTAGCAAACCTCAGAACAGCATTCCGACATCTTAATAAGGAATCATTCAGGACCCTGTACACCGTGTACGTTAGGCCCATATTGGAGTATGCGGCACCAGTTTGGAACCCACACCTAGCCAAGCACGTGAAGAAACTAGAGAAAGTGCAAAGGTTTGCAACAAGACTAGTCCCAGAGCTAAGAGGTATGTCCTACGAGGAGAGGTTAAGGGAAATCAACCTGACGACACTGGAGGACAGGAGAGATAGGGGGGACATGATAACGACATACAAAATACTGAGAGGAATTGACAAGGTGGACAAAGACAGGATGTTCCAGAGATTGGACACAGTAACAAGGGGACACAGTTGGAAGCTGAAGACACAGATGAATCACAGGGATGTTAGGAAGTATTTCTTCAGCCACAGAGTAGTCAGTAAGTGGAATAGTTTGGGAAGCGATGTAGTGGAGGCAGGATCCATACATAGCTTTAAGCAGAGGTATGATAAAGCTCACGGCTCAGGGAGAGTGACCTAGTAGCGATCAGTGAAGAGGCGGGGCCAGGAGCTCGGACTCGACCCCCGCAACCTCAACTAGGTGAGTACAACTAGGTGAGTACACACACACACACTCGTCTGCCTCATTCGGCAAGAAGAACGTTTTTTTTTTTTTTTTTTACACAGGGTTTGACAAGGTTAAGGATCCCTAGCTTTATTGACAAGCTATTTACAGGTTAAGGATTCCTAACTTTATTGGCAAGCTAAGAGCTGTTACCTACATCAGCTCATTTGAAAGCATTTTTATTGTTATGAGACATACAAGTAGGGAACAGGATGAAGTTGGAGCCATCTGTGGGCCAGCATTTTCATTTGATCAACTGACTTTATCTCGTTGACATCATTATGCTGTACGAATGTGTTCCATACTCGAGTCATCCTGGGTATATATGATCTCAGATGGAGTGATGTTCTGGAGAAGGGTACAGCCAGAGTGAAGTTGCTGCTTTCTGCCCGTCTTGTGGCATAAAAGCTTGTTTCACGCTGTCCTCGAAGTGGATCCAAGTGTGGTATTTTGACAATATTGGCCTTGTACATAACAGTAAGGCCACCCACATCCCTCCTGTGTTGAAGGCTCTGCTGAAATGACAGATCTATCCAGGATGGGTCCAGGCGAGAGATGAGACGTCTTGCTCTGTTCTCTACTCTGTCAAGCAGTCGCAGATGAGAGGGGGGGCAGGCAAACCAAGAAAGTGGAGCATACTCAAGGTGTGAGCGTACTTGTGCCTCGTACAGAATCTTGCAACCCCTACTGTCAAGCAGATGCGAGATACGGCGAAGTGCTGTAAGCTTCCTGGCTGCCTTGTTTGCAAGATTTACAACATGGTTCTTCATGGTTAGTTTGGAGTCAAATTTCACCCCAAGGATATCAACTTCTTCTCCAGGTGCCAACACCCTCCCATTCATCCTTACTACTGCACCAGCATTACCATCATGGTGCCTAGAGACGATCATCATTTGCGTTTTCTCAGGTGCAAATGTTACTTGCCATCTATTTCCCCAAGCTGATATAGCTCTCAGCTGGTGATTGATGTAGCTTAGAGCAGCTGGCATTTCTTCTCTTGGATAAGTGAATGTCAGTGTACAGTCGTCTGCATATGCATGTGATTCTGGGATGAGATGAAGAAGGTCGTTGAAGTAGACATTCCATAACAATGGACCCAGCACGCTTCCTTGTGGAACACTTGCCCCAATAGGATGTCTTGCTGATTCCGTTCCATTGAGAACTACACTTAGAGATCTACCATGAAGGTAATCACTGAGGAGACATAGCGTAGAGCCTGCAATTCCCAGTGCTTGAAGTTTTGCTAAGAGGCCCTGGTGCCACACCCGGTCGAAAGCGCCAGCAATGTCCAGTGCTACCACACAGCTGACTTTGGATTCATCCAGTGACTGGTGCCACTTAGTGGAGAGGTTTAACAACAGATCAGCAGCAGAGTAACCTTTCCTGAAGCCATATTGACGATCACAAAGTAGTGAGTGGTAGTCAAAAAACTCTGTCATTTGTCTTGAGATTATTGTCTCAAGGATCTTACCAGTGATTGACAGGAGTGACACTGGTCTGTAGTTGCTGATTTCTGCTCTGCTCTTCTTTTTGTGAACAGGGACTACATTTGCCTCTTTCCATAGAGAGGGCCATTTACACTGTACTAGGCAGTGCTGAAAGATGCGAGTTAGAGGTGCTGCTAGCTGGTCTGCACATCTTCTCAACAATCTTGGGCTCAACTTGTCTGGGCCCACAGCCTTTTCTTGGTCAAGCGATTTAAGAAGGAAATGCACCTCCTCCTGCCTTATTGTCACCACTGACAGTTTTGACACAGTTCTTGCAGCTAGCCAAGGAGGGTCCCTTGCTGGATCAGGAACTTGCATTTTGGTAGCAAAGTGTTCAGCAAAGAGGTCCGCCTTCTCTTGACTACTAGTAGAGGTGGTCCCATCCTGTCGATTTAGAGGTGGAATAAGTTCATCAGGCAGATAACCTTGTCTGTCCTTGACCAGGGACCACCAGGTTTTGGAGCCTACCCTACCTGATGCTAGCTTTCTTTTAGTGTCCACCTCCCATTTAGCAATGGCCCACTTTTGAACATCACCCATATGCCTACAGGCTTGCGTGTGCAAGTTCCTGTTATAGGTGGTAGGATGTCTCTTATACCTTCGCCATGCTTTGTACTTAGCAGTAGCAGCCTCTCTACAACGAAAGCCAAACCAAGGCTGATCTGTAGGCTTCGTCACATATTGCCGGTGAGGAATGTGTTCTTGTTGTAGATTAAGGATGTGTCCAGTGAAGGCTTTCACTTGGTTGTCAACATCCCCTTGGAGAAGAGCATTCCAATCGGTGGTGGCGAGCTCAGAGCAAAGAGCTGGCCAATTACCTCTTTCCCATAGCCAGGTTGTGCGTGTGGACTCCTCACCTCGTTCTGTTGGGATCTTAAGTGTCGTAAAAACAGCCTTGTGGTCAGACGATCCAACGTAGCCGAGGGGTTGACAAGTGACTATGCCTTCTGCCAGATCACTCACTACTGGGTCAAGGGAGGAGCCAGAGATATGAGTAGGGAAATCAACAAAGTTTCTCATGTCAAACACTGCAAGAAGGTCATCAAAGTCCCTCTGTATAAGGTGCTGGTTGAGGTCACCAACAATTATAATATGTTGACAGTTGTGTTGTAGCAGAAGGGAGTCAATATTTTCCATTAGGAAGTTGATGGGGTCTGCATGTTGCCACTGAGGTCTGTACATTGCACATGTTAGTACAAAGGTACTAGTGTTTATACTCTCCATCTTTCTCCCTCCCTCCTATCCTTCTCTCTTCCTTTCTCTCTCCCCATCTCGTTCTATCTCTCACCCCATCCCTCTACCTAACCACCAATCTACTTCCCTCTCTCTTCTTCACCCTCCATTCACCTTCCATTCTCTCCTTCTCTCTCTCTCTCTCTCTCTCTCTCTCTCTCTCTCTCTCTTTCCTACCCCTCCCCCTGGCTTCCCCCTCACTTCCCTCTCGTCCCTAGCCTTCTCCCTATCATTCTGTCTTTCACTCTCACTCTCCTCCATTCTCTATCTTTCTCTCCTCGCATCTCTCTCGTTCAATCTCTCCCCGCCCTCTATCTACCTAACAAACCACCTCCCTCTCTTCCTCTCCACCTTCCACCCATATTCCTTTCCTACTCCTCCCCCCTGGCTTCTCCCTCTTCCATCTCCTCCCTAGCCTCTTCCCTCACTCCCCACACACACTCTGAGAATACATAAGCTTGTTTCTGGGGTATAAAAAAAAAGTAACCAAAGAGGGCTGAGACCCAGGGGTCTGGTGGACGAACCCAGGAGAGAAGAACCTGGGAGAAAAGATGGGAGATAGAACTCAGAAAATGGAGGAAGAGTTGTGAAGGAAGCTAGCAGAGCTTGACAAGAAAATGGAGGAGAGGAAAGCAGGAAGTGGGGATAAATTGCTTAGATGAGGAACTAAGAAACCTGAAACAGATAAGAGTCAAATGACAGTACAGACATGACATGAATATCTATACCAGTCAGACAAGGGGACTGTAGGGATCTAGGAAAAGATGTGCACAGTTGAGAGGCCTGTAGACAATGGAGAGCTATGACACATGCAGAGACTCCAACAGACAACTGCAGTGGTAAGGAACAGGTGAGCAGGAAAGACAGTCCACTGAGCATAGGGGCTGCAGCAAGGGCAGGGACTAAAGACATGAAAGTTTTGATGGAAGGAACTAAAACACCTCAGAGGATACAAAGAAGGAGAAGGGGAACCTACAATGAAAGAAACCAGGGGGAAAAGAAAGCAATCGAAGGTATCACGAAAGAAATAGGTGAGGGAGACATGACCCAGGTGGCAAATTTTCGGAGAATTGGATGGTTTGCGAGTGCAAGGAAATGGCTGGTCAAAGTAATCTTCAATGCAGAATCAGCTCGAACCAGGATCCTGCAGGAGAAAGTATGGCTGAGGGACGAACCAGAGTACCGGAATGTGTACCTCAATCAAGACAGAACACAAGAAGGACGATACTGAGAGAGAAGGTGCAACGACGAAAGGAGGAACGACATGCATTGATGAAAATGAGCAGAACCCAGACTCAGGTGGAAGAGCAAACACCTTACAGAAACACCTGCAGAAGGACTCCAATCACGACAACCCCAAAGCAACTGACCAATCTAATCCAAAACCCACACACTGTTGCCTCTGCTCCCTCCCCCCCATCAGAAACTCCACCCGAACAGCAGCTTCCCAAGGGAACTCTGCCCTCTCCTCCCATCACAAACCCCACCCACAATGCAAATCCCCATATGCCCCCTCCAGGGCTTCTGCCTCCCCAACCCCAATATTTTCCCAGCACCACCATGATAGATAAGTTGAAGGTATGGTACACGAACGCAGATGGATTAACAAATACGAGGAGTGGCATGAAAGAATCACTGAGAAGTCCCCAAACATCATAGCAGTCACAGAAACAAAACTCACTGAGACAATAACAGATGCAGTCTTCCCACCAGGATATCAGATCATGAGGAGAGACAGAAGGAGCAGAGGGGGAGGAGGGGTTGCTCTACTCATAAAAAACAGATGGGGTTTTGAGGAAATGGAAGGCATGTGCAAGATTCGAGAAAGAGACTACATAGTAGCTACAATTCAGTCTGGGGAACATAAGCTAGTCATTGCTGTGATGTATAACCCACCAGAGAACTGCAGGAGGCCAAGAGAAGAATATGAAGAGAACAACAGAGCGATGGTGGACACACTGGCTGAGGTGGCACAAAGAGCTCAATTATGCAGAGCAAAGCCACTGGTTATGGGTGATTTCAACCATAGGGAGATTGACTGGGAAAACCTGGAGCCTCACGGGGGTACTGACACATGGAGAGCCAAGATGATGGATGTGGTACTGGAAAACCTCATTCATCAACACGTCAGGGACACTACCAGAGAGAGAGAGGGGAGGATGAGCCAGGAAGACTGGACCTTGTGTTCACCCTGAATAGTTCAGATATTGAGGTCATCACATGTTAGAGGCCTCTTGGAGCTAGCGATCACGTGGTTCTGAGTTCTGATTACAGAGGGTAACAGGAGGGTAACAGGAGTCGATTGCGAAAAGCGTAACCACAAAATGGGGGGGGGACTTCACAGGTATGAGGAACTTCCTGCGGCAGGTTCAGTGGGACAGAGAACTGGTAGGAACGTCAGTAAACAAAATGATGTAATATGTAACAACAAAGTGCAAGAAGGCAGAGGAAAGGTTTGTTCCCAAGGGCAACAAAATTAATGGGATGAACAGAGTGAATCCTAGGTTTACCCGAATGTGTAGGGAGACAAAATCCAAGTGCATTAGAGAATGGAGGAGTTACAGAAGGCAAAGGGCCAAGGAAAGCAAAGAGATCAGTAGAAGAGCCAGAAATGAGTATGCACAGATAAGGAGGGAGGCCCAGCAACAAAAGAAAAAGACATAGCATCAAAAGTCAAGTCTGACCCCAAACTGCTGTTTAGCCACACTAGAATAAAGACAACATTCAAGGACCAGGTGATAAGGCTGAGGAAAGAAGGTGGGGAGCTCACAAGAAAGGATCAAGAGATATGTGAGGAGCTCAAGAGATTTAAGGAAGTATTCACAGTGGAGACAGGAAGAATTCTGGGAAGACAGGACAGAGTGGGACACCAGGCAATACACCAACAATTGCTGGATGACCTACACACAACTGAGGAGGAGGTGAAGAAGCTGCTAAGTGACCTTGATACCTCATAGGCAATGGGACTGGACAACATCTCCCTGTGGGTCCTTAGAGAGAGAGCAGAAATGCTGTGTGTCCCATTAACCACAATCTTCAATACAACCCTTGAAACTGGGCAACTACTTGAGGTATGGAAGACCGCAAATGTAGTTCTCATTTTTAAAAAAAGGAGACAGAAAAGAGGCGCTAAACTACAGACCAGTGTCTCTGACGTGTATAGTATGCAAAGTCATAGAGAAGATTATCAGGAGGAGAGTGGTGGATCACCTGGAACAAAACAAGATTATAAACAACAACCAGCACAGTTTCATGGAAGGCAAATCCTGTGTCACAAACCTTCTGGAGTTTTACGATAAAGCAACAGAAGTATGAGATGAGAGAGACGGGTGGGTTGATTGCATCTTCTTGGACTTCAAGAAGGCCTTCGACACAGTTCCTCAAAAGAGATTAGTGCACAAACTAGAGGATCAGGCACATATAACGGGAAGGGCACTGCAATGGTTCAGAGAATACCTGACAGGGAGGCAACAACAAGTCATGGTACATGATGAGGTATCACAGTGGGCACCTGTGACGAGCGGGATCCCACAGGGGTCCATCCTAGGACCAGTGCTATTTTCGGTATATGTGAATGACATGATGGAAGGGATAGACTCAGATATGTCCCTGTCCAGAGATGATGTGAAGTTCATGAGGAGAATTAAATCAGATGAGGACCTGGCAGGCCTTCAAAGAGACCAGTACAGGCTGGACACGTGGTCCAGCAACTGACTTCTCGAATTCAACCCTGCCAAATGCAAAGTCATGAAGATCGGAGAAGGCCAAAGAAGACCACAGACAGAGTATAGACTAGGTGGTTACCGACTGCAATCCTCGATCAAAGAGAAAGATCTTGGCATGATTATAACACAGAACACGTCTCCGGAAGCGTACATCAACCAGATAACTGCTGCAGCATATAGGCGCCTGGCAAACCTGAGAGTAGCATTCCGATACCTAAGTAAAGACTCTTTCAGGACACTGTACACCGTGTACATCAGGTCCATACTGAAGTATGTAACACCAGTTTGAAACCCGCACCAAGTCAAGCACGTTAAGAAATTGGAGAAAGTGCAAAGGTTTGCGACAAGGTTAGTTCCAGATCTAAGGGAAATGTCCTACGAAGAAAGGTTGAGAGAAATCTCCCTAACGACACCACACACACACACACACACACACACACACACACACACACACACACACACACACACACACACACACATCTCTCCATGGGTCCTGAGAGAGGGAGCAGAGGCGCTATGTGTACCCCTAACAACAATATTCAATACATCTATCGAAACAGGGAGATTGCCTGAGGCATGGAAGACAGCAAATGTAGTCCCAATCTTTAAAAAAGGAGACAGACATGAAGCACTAAACTACAGACCAGTGTCACTGACATGTATAGTATGCAAAGTCATGGAGAAGATTATCAGGAGAAGAGTGGTGGAACACCTAGAAAGGAATGATCTCATCAACAGCAGCCAACATGGTTTCAGGGACGGGAAATCCTGTGTCACAAACCTACTGGAGTTCTATGACATGGTGACAGCAGTAAGACAAGAGAGAGAGGGGTGGGTGGATTGCATTTTCTTGGACTGCAAGAAGGCGTTTGACACAGTTCCACACAAGAGATTAGTGCAAAAACTGGAGGACCAAGCAGGGATAGCAGGGAAGGAACTACAATGGATCAGGGAATACTTGTCAGGAAGACAGCAGCGAGTCATGGTACATGGCGAGGTGTCAGAGTGGGCACCTGTGACTAGCAGGGTCCCACAGGAGTCAGTCCTAGGACCAGTGCTGTTTCTGGTATTTGTGAACGACATGACGGAAGAGACTCGAAGTGTCCCTGTTTGCAGATGACGTGAAGTTGATGACAAGAATTCATTCGATCGAAGACCAGGCAGAACTACAAAGGGATCTGGACAGGCTGCAGACCTGGTCCAGCAATTGGCTCCTGGAGTTCAACCCCACCAAGTGCAAAGTCATGAAGATTGGGGAAGGGCAAAGAAGACCGCAGACGGAGTACAGTCTAGGGGGCCAGAGACTACAAACCTCACTCAAGGAAAAAGATCTTGGGGTGAGTATAACACCAGGCACATCTCCTGAAGCGCACATCAACCAAATAACTGCTGCAGCATATGGGCGCCTAGCAAACCTCAGAACAGCATTCCGACATCTTAATAAGGAATCGTTCAGGACCCTGTACACCGTGTACGTTAGGCCCATATTGGAGTATGCGGCACCAGTTTGGAACCCACACCTAGCCAAGCACGTAAAGAAACTAGAGAAAGTGCAAAGGTTTGCAACAAGACTAGTCCCAGAGCTAAGAGGTATGTCCTACGAGGAGAGGTTAAGGGAAATCAACCAGACGACACTGGAGGACAGGAGAGATAGGGGGGACATGATAACGACATACAAAATACTGAGAGGAATTGACAAGGTGGACAAAGACAGGATGTTCCAGAGATGGGACACAGCAACAAGGGGACACAGTTGGAAGTTGAAGACACAGATGAATCACAGGGATGTTAGGAAGTATTTCTTCAGCCACAGAGTAGTCAGGAAGTGGAATAGTTTGGGAAGCGATGTAGTGGAGGCAGGATCCATACATAGCTTTAAGCAGAGGTATGATAAAGCTCACTGTTCAGGAAGAGTGATCTAGTAGCGACCAGTGAAGAAGCGGGGTCAGGAGCTTGGACTCGACCCCTGCAACCTCAACTAGGTGAGTACAACTAGGTGACACACACACTCACACACACACACACACACACACACACACACACACACACACACACACACACACACACACACACACACACCAAGGGGACACAGTTGGAAGCTGAAGACACAGATGAATCACAGGGATGTTAGGAAGTATTTCTTCAGCCACAGAGTAGTCAGGAAGTGGAATACTTTGGGAAGCGATGTAGTGGAGGCAGGATCCATACATAGCTTTAAGCAGGAGCTTGGACTCGACCCCTGCAACCTCAACTAGGTGAGTACAACTAGGTGAGTACAC
>NW_027200619.1:0-18801 GCF_038502225.1 Cherax quadricarinatus
TAATATTGGTGTTCCTGGGAGTAATATATGTTCCTTAGAGTAATATTGATGTTCCTGGGAGTAATATTGATGTTCCTGAAAGTAATATTGATATTCTGGGAGTAATATCGGTGTTCTTGGGAATATATGATATTCTGGGAGTAATATTGATGTTCCTGGGAGTAATATTGATGTTCCTGGGAGTAATATTGATGTTCTAGGGGTAATATTGATGTTCCTGGGAGTAATATTGATGTTTCTTGGAGTAATATTGATGTTCCTGGGAGTAATATTGATGTTCCTGGGAGTAATATTGATGTTCCTGGGAGTAATATTGATGTTCCTGGGAGTAATATTGATGTTTCTTGGAGTAATATTGATGTTTCTGGGAGTAATATCGATGTTCCTGGGAATAACATTGATGTTCCTGGGAGTAATATTGATGTTTCATGGAGTAATATTGATGTTCTTGGGAGTAATATTGATGTTCCTGGGAGTAATGTTGATGTTCCTGGGAGTAATATTGATGTTTCTTGGAGTAATAATGATATTCATGGGAGTAATATTGATGTTCCTGGGAGTAATATTGATGTTCCTGGGAGTAATATTGATGTTTCATGGAGTAATATTGATGTTCCTGGGAGTAATATTGATGTTCCTGGGAGTAATGTTGATGTTCCTGGGAGTAATATTGATGTTTCTTGGAGTAATATTGATATTCCTGGGAGTAATATTGATGTTCCTGGGAGTAATATCGATGTTCCTGGGAGTAATATTGATGTTTCTTGGAGTAATATTGATATTCCTGGGAGTAATATTGATGTTCCTGGGAGTAATATTGATGTTCCTGGGAGTAATATTGATGTTCCTGGGAGTAATATTGATGCTCCTGGGAGTAATATTGATATTCCTGGGGGTAATATTGATGTTCCTGGGAGTAATATTGATGTTCCTGGGAGTAATATTGATGCTCCTGGGAGTAATATTGATGCTCCTGGGAGTAATATTGATGTTCCTGGGAGTAATATTGATGTTCCTGGGAGTAATATTGATGTTCCTGGGAGTAATATTGATGCTCCTGGGAGTAATATTGATGCTCCTGGGAGTAATATTGATGTTCCTGGGAGTAATATTGATGCTCCTGGGAGTAATATTGATGCTCCTGGGAGTAATATTGATGCTCCTGAGAGTAATATTGATGTTCCTGGGAGTAATATTGATGTTCCTGGGAGTAATATTGATGCTCCTGGGAGTAATATTGATGTTCCTGGGAGGAATATTGATGCTCCTGGGAGTAATATTGATGCTCCTGGGAGTAATATTGATGTTCCTGGGAGTAATATTGATGTTCCTGGGAGTAATATTGATGCTCCTGGGAGTAATATTGATGTTCCTGGGAGTAATATTGATGCTCCTGGGAGTAATATTGATGCTCCTGGGAGTAATATTGATGCTCCTGGGAGTAATATTGATGTTCCTGGAAGTAATATTGATGCTCCTGGGAGTAATATTGATGCTCCTGGGAGTAATATTGATGTTCCTGGAAGTAATATTGATGCTCCTGGGAGTAATATTGATGTTCCTGGGAGTAATATTGATGCTCCTGGGAGTAATATTGATGTTCCTGGAAGTAATATTGATGCTCCTGGGAGTAATATTGATGTTCCTGGAAGTAATATTGATGCTCCTGGGAGTAATATTGATGCTCCTGGGAGTAATATTGATGTTCCTGGAAGTAATATTGATGCTCCTGGGAGTAATATTGATGTTCCTGGAAGTAATATTGATGCTCCTGGGAGTAATATTGATGCTCCTTGGAGTAATATTGATGTTCCTTGAAGTAATATTGATGCTCCTGGGAGTAATATTGATGCTCCTGGGAGTAATATTGATGTTCCTGGAAGTAATATTGATGCTCCTGGGAGTAATATTGATGTTCCTGGGAGTAATATTGATGCTCCTGGGAGTGATATTGATGTTCCTGGAAGTAATATTGATGCTCCTGGGAGTAATATTGATGTTCCTGGAAGTAATATTGATGCTCGTGGGAGTAATATTGATGCTCCTGGGAGTAATATTGATGTTCCTGGAAGTAATATTCATGCTCCTGGGAGTAATATTGATGTTCCTGGGAGTAATATTGATGCTCCTGGGAGTAATATTGATGTTCCTGGAAGTAATATTGATGCTCCTGGGAGTAATATTGATGTTCCTGGGAGTAATATTGATGTTCCTGGGAGTAATATTGATGTTCCTGGGAGTAATATTGATGTTCCTGGAAGTAATATTGATGCTCCTGGGAGTAATATTGATGCTCCTGGGAGTAATATTGATGTTCCTGGAAGTAATATTGATGCTCCTGGGAGTAATATTGATGTTCCTGGGAGTAATATTGATGCTCCTGGGAGTAATATTGATGTTCCTGGAAGTAATATTGATGCTCCTGGGAGTAATATTGATGTTCCTGGAAGTAATATTGATGCTCCTGTGAGTAATATTGATGCTCCTGGGAGTAATATTGATGTTCCTGGAAGTAATATTGATGCTCCTGGGAGTAATATTGATGCTCCTGGGAGTAATATTGATGCTCCTGGGAGTAATATTGATGTTCCTGGGAGTAATATTGATGTTCCTGGGAGTAATATTGATGCTCCTGGGAGTAATATTGATGTTCCTGGGAGTAATATTGATGTTCCTGGGAGTAATATTGATGCTCCTGGGAGTAATATTGATGCTCCTGGGAGTAATATTGATGTTCCTGGAAGTAATATTGATGCTCCTGGGAGTAATATTGATGCTCCTGGGAGTAATATTGATGTTCCTGGAAGTAATATTGATGCTCCTGGGAGTAATATTGATGTTCCTGGGAGTAATATTGATGCTCCTGGGAGTAATATTGATGTTCTTGGAAGTAATATTGATGCTCCTGGGAGTAATATTGATGTTTCTGGAAGTAATATTGATGCTCCTGGGAGTAATATTGATGCTCCTGGGAGTAATATTGATGTTCCTGGAAGTAATATTGATGCTCCTGGGAGTAATATTGATGTTCCTGGAAGTAATATTGATGCTCCTGGGAGTAATATTGATGCTCCTGGGAGTAATATTGATGTTCCTTGAAGTAATATTGATGCTCCTGGGAGTAATATTGATGCTCCTGGGAGTAATATTGATGTTCTTGGAAGTAATATTGATGCTCCTGGGAGTAATATTGATGTTCCTGGGAGTAATATTGATGCTCCTGGGAGTAATATTGATGTTCCTGGAAGTAATATTGATGCTCCTGGGAGTAATATTGATGTTCCTGGAAGTAATATTGATGCTCCTGGGAGTAATATTGATGCTCCTGGGAGTAATATTGATGTTCCTGGAAGTAATATTGATGCTCCTGGGAGTAATATTGATGTTCCTGGGAGTAATATTGATGCTCCTGGGAGTAATATTGATGTTCCTGGAAGTAATATTGATGCTCCTGGGAGTAATATTGATGTTCCTGGGAGTAATATTGATGTTCCTGGGAGTAATATTGATGTTCCTGGGAGTAATATTGATGTTCCTGGAAGTAATATTGATGCTCCTGGGAGTAATATTGATGCTCCTGGGAGTAATATTGATGTTCCTGGAAGTAATATTGATGCTCCTGGGAGTAATATTGATGTTCCTGGGAGTAATATTGATGCTCCTGGGAGTAATATTGATGTTCCTGGAAGTAATATTGATGCTCCTGGGAGTAATATTGATGTTCCTGGAAGTAATATTGATGCTCCTGGGAGTAATATTGATGCTCCTGGGAGTAATATTGATGCTCCTGGGAGTAATATTGATGCTCCTGGGAGTAATATTGATGCTCCTGGGAGTAATATTGATGTTTGTTGAGAAGAGAAAATCATCTCGTCGACTGTATATTATTTCTCTGCTCTTCCTCTTCCTCTTCCTCTTCCTCTTCCTCTTCCTCTTCCTCTTCCTCTTCCTCTTCCTCTTCCTCTTCCTCTTCCTCTTCCCTCTCCTGTCCTCTCCTCACCACCGTCACCACAGTCACCACAGTCACCACCGTCACCACAGTCACCACAGTCACCACAGTCACCACCGTCACCACAGTCACCACAGTCACCACAGTCACCACCGTCACCACAGTCACCACCGTCACCACAGTCACCACAGTCACCACAGTCACCACAGTCACCACCGTCACCACAGTCACCACAGTCACCACAGTCACCACAGTCACCACAGTCACCACAGTCACCACAGTCACCACAGTCACCACAGTCACCACAGTCACCACAGTCACCACCGTCACCACAGTCACCACAGTCACCACAGTCAGTCACAGTCACCACCGTCACCACAGTCACCACAGTCACCACAGTCACCACAGTCACCACAGTCACCACCGTCACCACAGTCACCACAGTCACCACCGTCACCACAGTCATTACAGTCACCACCGTCACCACAGTCACCACCGTCACCACAGTCACCACAGTCACCACCGTCACCACCGTCACCACCACACAGTCACCACAGTCACCACAGTCACCACAGTCACCACCGTCACCACAGTCACCACAGTCACCACCGTCACCACCGTCACCACAGTCACCACAGTCACCACAGTCACCACAGTCACCACAGTCACCACCGTCACCACAGTCACCACAGTCACCACCGTCACCACAGTCATTACAGTCACCACCGTCACCACAGTCACCACAGTCACCACCGTCACCACAGTCACCACTGTCACCACAGTCACCACAGTCACCACAGTCACCACAGTCACCACACTCACCACAGTCACCACAGTCACCACAGTCACCACAGTCACCACAGTCACCACAGTCACCACAGTCACCACAGTCACCACAGTCACCACAGTCACCACATTCACCACAG
This sequence comes from Cherax quadricarinatus, assembly GCF_038502225.1. Lineage (NCBI taxonomy): Eukaryota > Metazoa > Arthropoda > Malacostraca > Decapoda > Parastacidae > Cherax > Cherax quadricarinatus. The sequence goes on from NW_027200619.1 coordinate 4,876, forward strand.
TCACCACAGTCACCACATTCACCACAGTCACCACAGTCACCACAGTCACCACAGTCACCACAGTCACCACAGTCACCACAGTCACCACAGTCACCACAGTCACCACAGTCACCACAGCCACCACAGTCACCACAGTCACCACAGTCACCACAGTCACCACAGTCACCACAGTCACCACAGTCACCACAGTCACCACAGTCACCACAGTCACCACAGTCACCACAGTCACCACAGTCACCACAGTCACCACCGTCACCACCGTCACCACAGTCACCACAGTCACCACCGTCACCAGTCACCACAGTCACCACAGTCACCACAGTCACCACAGTCACCACCGTCACCACCGTCACCACAGTCACCACAGTCACCACAGTCACCACAGTCACCACAGTCACCACAGTCACCACAGTCACCACAGTCACCACAGTCACCACAGTCACCACAGTCACCACAGTCACCACAGTCACCACAGTCACCACAGTCACCACAGTCACCACAGTCACCACAGTCACCACAGTCACCACAGTCACCACAGTCACCACAGTCACCACAGTCACCACAGTCACCACAGTCACCACAGTCACCACAGTCACCACCGTCACCACAGTCACCACAGTCACCACAGTCACCACAGTCACCACAGTCACCACAGTCACCACAGTCACCACAGTCACCACAGTCACCAGTCACCAGTCACCACAGTCACCACAGTCACCACAGTCACCACAGTCACCACCATCACCACCACAGTCACCACAGTCACCACAGTCACCACAGTCACCACAGTCACCACAGTCACCACAGTCACCACCGTCACCACAGTCACCACAGTCACCACAGTCACCACAGTCACCACAGTCACCACAGTCACCACAGTCACCACAGTCACCACAGTCACCACAGTCACCACAGTCACCACAGTCACCACAGTCACCACAGTCACCACAGTCACCACAGTCACCACCGTCACCACAGTCACCACAGTCACCACAGTCACCACCGTCACCACAGTCACCACAGTCACCACAGTCACCACAGTCACCACAGTCACCACAGTCACCACAGTCACCACAGTCAGCACAGTCAACACAGTCAGTCACCACAGTCACCACAGTCACCACAGTCACCACAGTCAGAACTGTCACCACAGTCACCACAGTCACCACAGTCACCACAGTCACCACAGTCACCACAGTCACCACAGTCACCACAGTCACCACAGTCACCACAGTCACCACAGTCACCACAGTCACCACAGTCACCACAGTCACCACAGTCACCACAGTCACCACAGTCACCACAGTCACCACAGTCACCACAGTCACCACAGTCACCACAGTCACCACAGTCACCACAGTCACCACAGTCACCACATTCACCACAGTCACCACAGTCACCACATTGACCACAGTCACCAAAGTCACCACAGTCACCACAGTCACCACAGTCACCACAGTCACCACAGTCACCACAGTCACCACAGTCACCACTGTCACCACAGTCACCACAGTCACCACAGTCACCACAGTCACCACAGTCACCACAGTCACCACAGTCACCACAGTCACCACAGTCACCACATTCACCACAGTCACCACAGTCCCCACAGTGACCACAGTCACCACAGTCACTGTCACCACCACAGTCACCACCGTCACCACAGTCACCACAGTCACCACCGTCACCACAGTCACCACCGTCACCACCGTCACCACAGTCACCACAGTCACCACAGTCACCACAGTCACCACAGTCACCACAGTCACCACAGTCACCACAGTCACCACAGTCACCACAGTCACCACCGTCACCACAGTCACCACAGTCACCACAGTCACCACAGTCACCACAGTCACCACACGGTACCCGAGGGTAAATGTGCGGTTCCTGATGATTTGTGACTATTGTGACGGTGGTCACATAAACAGTGAGTGATGGAGAGAGGGATGGTAGGGAGGGAGGAGTTATAGGAGCAGCAGCTAGTCACCAGCACTAGTCACCAGCAGCTAGTCTGAGACCAGCAGCTAGTCGAGACCAGCAGCTAGTCGACTAGCAGCTAGCTGCGACTAGCAGCTAGTGCACCAGCAGCTAGTCGAGACCAGCAGCTAGGTGCTGAGACCAGCAGCTAGGTGCTGCGACTAGCAGCTAGGTGCTGAGACCAGCAGCTAGGTGCTGAGACCAGCAGCTAGGTGCTGAGACCAGCAGCTAGGTGCTGAGACCAGCAGCTAGGTGCTGCGACTAGCAGCTAGGTGCTGAGACCAGCAGCTAGGTGCTGAGACCAGCAGCTAGGTGCTGCGACTAGCAGCTAGGTGCTGCGACTAGCAGCTAGGTGCTGAGACCAGCAGCTAGGTGCTGAGACCAGCAGCTAGGTGCTGAGACCAGCAGCTAGGTGCTGCGACTAGCAGCTAGGTGCTGAGACCAGCAGCTAGGTGCTGCGACTAGCAGCTAGGTGCTGCGACTAGCAGCTAGGTGCTGAGACCAGCAGCTAGGTGCTGAGACCAGCAGCTAGGTGCTGAGACCAGCAGCTAGGTGCTGAGACCAGCTGCTAGGTGCTGCGACTAGCAGCTAGGTGCTGCGACTAGCAGCTAGGTGCTGCGACTAGCAGCTAGGTGCTGCGACTAGCAGCTAGGTGCTGAGACCAGCAGCTAGGTGCTGAGACCAGCAGCTAGGTGCTGAGACCAGCATTGACTCCCAGATATCCAATATAGATTACTTTAGGGGAGACTAATGCATATATTCATTAAGGTACCAACTGGTGCGGATAATATTGAAATTTATCCGTCACGCCTTAATGGAGCCGGACCACAGGTCTTACTGATTTGAGAGAGAGAGAGAGAGAGAGAGAGAGAGAGAGAGAGAGAGAGAGAGAGAGAGAGAGAGACAGAGACAGAGACAGAGAGAGATAGAGAGATAGTTCTGTCATTTCAGCAGACCCTTCAACATAGGAGGGATGTGGGTGGCCTTACTGTTATGTACAAGGCCAATATTGTCAAAGTACCACACTTGTATCCACTCCGAGGACAGCGTGAAATAAGCTTCTACACCACAAGACGGGCAGGAAGCAGCAACTTCACTCTGGCTGTAACCTTCTCCATTTATCCCTGGGATGACTAGACTCTGGAACATGTTCGCACATCAAAAAGACAATTGAAGTGAAATTGCTGGCCCACAGATAGCTCCAACTTCATCCTGTATGTCTCATAGCAATAAACAGGCTTTCAAATGAGGTGATGTAGGTAACAGCTCTCACCTTGCAATAACCTGCGCTGTGTGGCCGGCTTATATTGTCCCTCTCCTGCAAGCCTGGCCACCGCTGTGTGGCCGGCTTATATTGTCCCTCTCCTGCAAGCCTGGCCACCGCTGTGTGGCCGGCTTATATTGTCCCTCTCCTGCAAGCCTGGCCACCGCTGTGTGGCCGGCTTATATTGTCCCTCTCCTGCAAGCCTGGCCACCGCTGTGTGGCCGGCTTATATTGTCCCTCTCCTGCAAGCCTGGCCACCGCTGTGTGGCCGGCTTATATTGTCCCTCTCCTGCAAGCCTGGCCACCGCTGTGTGGCCGGCTTATATTGTCCCTCTCCTCCAAGCCTGGCCACCGCTGTGTGGCCGGCTTATATTGTCCCTCTCCTGCAAGCCTGGCCACCGCTGTGTGGCCGGCTTATATTGTCCCTCTCCTGCAAGCCTGGCCACCGCTGTGTGGCCGGCTTATATTGTCCCTCTCCTGCAAGCCTGGCCACCGCTGTGTGCCCGGCTTATATTGTCCCTCTCCTGCAAGCCTGGCCACCGCTGTGTGCCCGGCTTATATTGTCCCTCTCCTGCAAGCCTGGCCACCGCTGTGTGCCCGGCTTATATTGTCCCTCTCCTGCAAGCCTGCCCACCGCTGTGTGCCCGGCTTATATTGTCCCTCTCCTGCAAGCCTGGCCACCGCTGTGTGCCCGGCTTATATTGTCCCTCTCCTGCAAGCCTGGCCACCGCTGTGTGCCCGGCTTATATTGTCCCTCTCCTGCAAGCCTGGCCACCGCTGTGTGCCCGGCTTATATTGTCCCTCTCCTGCAAGCCTGGCCACCGCTGTGTGCCCGGCTTATATTGTCCCTCTCCTGCAAGCCTGGCCACCGCTGTGTGCCCGGCTTATATTGTCCCTCTCCTGCAAGCCTGGCCACCGCTGTGTGCCCGGCTTATATTGTCCCTCTCCTGCAAGCCTGGCCACCGCTGTGTGCCCGGCTTATATTGTCCCTCTCCTGCAAGCCTGGCCACCGCTGTGTGCCCGGCTTATATTGTCCCTCTCCTGCAAGCCTGGCCACCGCTGTGTGCCCGGCTTATATTGTCCCTCTCCTGCAAGCCTGGCCACCGCTGTGTGCCCGGCTTATATTGTCCCTCTCCTGCAAGCCTGGCCACCGCTGTGTGCCCGGCTTATATTGTCCCTCTCCTGCAAGCCTGGCCACCGCTGTGTGCCCGGCTTATATTGTCCCTCTCCTGCAAGCCTGGCCACCGCTGTGTGCCCGGCTTATATTGTCCCTCTCCTGCAAGCCTGGCCACCGCTGTGTGCCCGGCTTATATTGTCCCTCTCCTGCAAGCCTGGCCACCGCTGTGTGCCCGGCTTATATTGTCCCTCTCCTGCAAGCCTGGCCACCGCTGTGTGCCCGGCTTATATTGTCCCTCTCCTGCAAGCCTGGCCACCGCTGTGTGCCCGGCTTATATTGTCCCTCTCCTGCAAGCCTGGCCACCGCTGTGTGCCCGGCTTATATTGTCCCTCTCCTGCAAGCCTGTCCACCGCTGTGTGCCCGGCTTATATTGTCCCTCTCCTGCAAGCCTGTCCACCGCTGTGTGCCCGGCTTATATTGTCCCTCTCCTGCAAGCCTGTCCACCGCTGTGTGCCCGGCTTATATTGTCCCTCTCCTGCAAGCCTGTCCACCGCTGTGTGCCCGGCTTATATTGTCCCTCTCCTGCAAGCCTGTCCACCGCTGTGTGCCCGGCTTATATTGTCCCTCTCCTGCAAGCCTGTCCACCGCTGTGTGCCCGGCTTATATTGTCCCTCTCCTGCAAGCCTGTCCACCGCTGTGTGCCCGGCTTATATTGTCCCTCTCCTGCAAGCCTGTCCACCGCTGTGTGCCCGGCTTATATTGTCCCTCTCCTGCAAGCCTGTCCACCGCTGTGTGCCCGGCTTATATTGTCCCTCTCCTGCAAGCCTGTCCACCGCTGTGTGCCCGGCTTATATTGTCCCTCTCCTGCAAGCCTGTCCACCGCTGTGTGCCCGGCTTATATTGTCCCTCTCCTGCAAGCCTGTCCACCGCTGTGTGCCCGGCTTATATTGTCCCTCTCCTGCAAGCCTGTCCACCGCTGTGTGCCCGGCTTATATTGTCCCTCTCCTGCAAGCCTGTCCACCGCTGTGTGGCCGGCTTATATTGTCCCTCTCCTGCAAGCCTGGCCACCGCTGTGTGGCCGGCTTATATTGTCCCTCTCCTGCAAGCCTGTCCACCGCTGTGTGGCCGGCTTATATTGTCCCTCTCCTGCAAGCCTGGCCACCGCTGTGTGGCCGGCTTATATTGTCCCTCTCCTGCAAGCCTGTCCACCGCTGTGTGGCCGGCTTATATTGTCCCTCTCCTGCAAGCCTGTCCACCGCTGTGTGCCCGGCTTATATTGTCCCTCTCCTGCAAGCCTGTCCACCGCTGTGTGGCCGGCTTATATTGTCCCTCTCCTGCAAGCCTGGCCACCGCTGTGTGGCCGGCTTATATTGTCCCTCTCCTGCAAGCCTGTCCACCGCTGTGTGGCCGGCTTATATTGTCCCTCTCCTGCAAGCCTGGCCACCGCTGTGTGGCCGGCTTATATTGTCCCTCTCCTGCAAGCCTGTCCACCGCTGTGTGCCCGGCTTATATTGTCCCTCTCCTGCAAGCCTGTCCACCGCTGTGTGCCCGGCTTATATTGTCCCTCTCCTGCAAGCCTGTCCACCGCTGTGTGGCCGGCTTATATTGTCCCTCTCCTGCAAGCCTGGCCACCGCTGTGTGGCCGGCTTATATTGTCCCTCTCCTGCAAGCCTGGCCACCGCTGTGTGGCCGGCTTATATTGTCCCTCTCCTGTAAGCCTGGCCACCGCTGTGTGGCCGGCTTATATTGTCCCTCTCCTGCAAGCCTGGCCACCGCTGTGTGGCCGGCTTATATTGTCCCTCTCCTGCAAGCCTGGCCACCGCTGTGTGGCCGGCTTATATTGTCCCTCTCCTGCAAGCCTGTCCACCGCTGTGTGGCCGGCTTATATTGTCCCTCTCCTGCAAGCCTGGCCACCGCTGTGTGGCCGGCTTATATTGTCCCTCTCCTGCAAGCCTGTCCACCGCTGTGTGGCCGGCTTATATTGTCCCTCTCCTGCAAGCCTGGCCACCGCTGTGTGGCCGGCTTATATTGTCCCTCTCCTGCAAGCCTGTCCACCGCTGTGTGCCCGGCTTATATTGTCCCTCTCCTGCAAGCCTGTCCACCGCTGTGTGCCCGGCTTATATTGTCCCTCTCCTGCAAGCCTGTCCACCGCTGTGTGGCCGGCTTATATTGTCCCTCTCCTGCAAGCCTGGCCACCGCTGTGTGGCCGGCTTATATTGTCCCTCTCCTGCAAGCCTGGCCACCGCTGTGTGGCCGGCTTATATTGTCCCTCTCCTGTAAGCCTGGCCACCGCTGTGTGGCCGGCTTATATTGTCCCTCTCCTGCAAGCCTGGCCACCGCTGTGTGGCCGGCTTATATTGTCCCTCTCCTGCAAGCCTGGCCACCGCTGTGTGGCCGGCTTATATTGTCCCTCTCCTGCAAGCCTGGCCACCGCTGTGTGGCCGGCTTATATTGTCCCTCTCCTGCAAGCCTGGCCACCGCTGTGTGGCCGGCTTATATTGTCCGTCTCCTGCAAGCCTGGCCACCGCTGTGTGGCCGGCTTATATTGTCCCTCTCCTGCAAGCCTGGCCACCGCTGTGTGGCCGGCTTATATTGTCCGTCTCCTGCAAGCCTGGCCACCGGCACATGCATCACGCTTTACACTCTTAATAAATGGGTTCCTATTTTTTCTCTTCCTTCGTGAGGTTCACATCTGTGAACCTCAGTTTTTCCTCTCTGAAATTGAAAATTAATCTTGTATTCTTAACGATTTTTCTGGTTTGGTAACATCTACTGACTCTGTTACAGAGATATTTCTGGTTTGGTAACATCTACTGACTCTGTTACAGAGATATTTCTGGTTTGGTAACATCTGCTGACTCTGTTACAGAGATATTTCTGGTTTGGTAACATCTGCTGACTCTGTTACAGTGATATTTCTGGTTTGGTAACATCTGCTGACTCTGTTACAGAGATATTTCTGGTTTGGTAACATCTACTGACTCTGTTACAGAGATATTTCTGGTTTGGTAACATCTACTGACTCTGTTACAGAGATATTTCTGGTTTGGTAACATCTGCTGACTCTGTTACAGAGATATTTCTGGTTTGGTAACATCTGCTGACTCTGTTACAGAGATATTTCTGGTTTGGTAACATCTGCTGACTCTGTTACAGAGATATTTATCACTGCTAAATTCACTTATCTTGTGAAGACACTGGTATTTTGACCTCTATATCTTTATAATTTACACATACTTATAAATTCCCTTCGTTCGTGGATATTAAATTACTTGTCGCTAAACCAATACACTTGGTAACAATTCTGGCTGAAATTTCCCCACTCTTTAAGAGCAACAAGACACAATACCGTGACTGGAACGATACACAAATAACCCGCACATGGCAGACGCTTACGACGACGTTTCGGTCCGATTTGGACTATTTACAAGTCACACTAACACAAGAGAGTGAGGGAGCCAGTTTATATAGGCGAGGGGGCAGGGACGGGACGAAGAGAGGAAGAAGCAGTGGTAGTGGTTATGCTGGTAGTGGTAGTAGTAGTAGTAGTAGTAGTAGTAGTAGTAGTGGTAGTAGTAGTAGTAGTAGTAGTAGTAGTAGTAGTAGTAGTAGTAGTAGTGGTGGTAGTAGTAGTAGTAGTAGCAGTAGTAGTAGTAGTAGTAGTAGTAGTAGTAGTAGTAGTAGTGGTGGTGGTAGTAGTAGTAGTAGTAGTAGTAGTAGTAGTAGTAGTAGTGGTGGTGGTGGTAGTAGTAGTAGTAGTAGTAGTAGTAGTAGTAGTAGTAGTAGTAGTAGTAGTAGTGGTAGTAGTAGTAGTAGTAGTAGTAGTAGTGGTAGTAGTAGTAGTAGTAGTAGTAGTAGTAAAAGTGGTGGTGGGGTCAGTCTAAGGACAAGGAAAGGGACCGAAACGTCGTCGTAAGCTCCTCTCTCCTTTGTGCGGGTTATTTGTGTATTCTCCTCGAGTCCATGTTTCGAGTGTGTGCTCTGAGGTCCTCCTTGCTATTGTATTAGCGAAACGTGCCGCTCGTTTTCCCATCAGACTTAAACACACAAGAAATGTTCACCTTGTTGGCAGAGGAAAAGTTTCTCTCAGTCGTGATACAGATTATAACCATCAAGTTGGTCGTCTTGAGATCAGACATAATGCAGGAACATTGATGAATTTGATGAAGTTCGTACGTGTGCATCCCAGATGATGGACATTGTGGCTCATTCGTCGAGTTAGTCCTCTGTTGATACTGTCCGTCACAGATGTTATCTTGTTGAATCAGTCCGTCACAGATGTTATCTTGTTGAATCAGTCCGTCACAGATGTCGTCTAGTTGAATCAGTCCGTCACAGATGTCGTCTTGTTGAATCAGACGTCATACACAACATTCCTAACGTGATTCCTTGCTCCATCTTTGTTTCCGTGGATGTCTGCTACTCCAAGTACACTGTCAAATGCTGTAATCAAAGCACACGTAACTTGGGAGTAAGAAGGCAGAAAATACCAAGAATTTAGAGTGAATGCACTTCACGTACATACGTTAGTAGTGATTCAAGGTCCCAGGACCGAAACATCTTCAGTAAATGTGTTCCACGCTAATTCATTCGTGTACGTTTATTCTCTACCGTGTAACTTACCTGACCTTGGCTGCTGGCTCACCCTCTACCTCTGACATTTTATTCCCCCTTCTGTCTCTCACTCTCGATTTACCTGGAGTTTACCTGGAGAGGGTTTCGCGTGTCAACGCCCCCGCGGCTCGGTCTCAGATTTGAAAATAATTAGACGAACCAAAGCATCATTTAGTTTTCGTTTCGTTTTGTAGCTTAGGTGTTCATGGACGATGATTTGTGGCTAAGGAATTGTAGTCACTGAATATCGTCCAGCATCATGAAAATATGCCAGCACTCGGGAAAAAATGGGTTTTTGAAGAAATGGATTGAGAAAGGAATCCACTCGTAGTTCTGGAGTTAAAGAAGGATCTGCTTGTGGCTCTGGAGTTAAAGAAGACACCGTTCGTGGTCCTGGCCATTATGATGGTAAACATTAAGGTCAGATGTAATACAATGTGAAGGAGCCAGACTGTGTGATGGTTCTGGTCCTTCCAGACAACTTCTGAGGGAAATGTGGCTGAAATATATGTCTCCAGAACCTGGAAAAGAGAAGACTTGATCTTTTTCGATCTTTTTATTTTTATTGTTCTCATTTTAATGCTCGTTTCTGTAATTCTTGTCATCTAATACTACGTGATTCCCACCGTGCACTCAGAGGAAACGATAATTCAACACACTCTTACTCACTCACTCACTCACTCACTCACTCACTCACTCACTCACTCACTCACTCACTCACTCACTCACTCACTCACTCACTCACTTCTCATCCTCCTTACTCTGTTCCAGCTCTTCTTTGAAGCCTTAGACGCTAAGAAGCAAATCAAAGGACAAGGTCGACATCCAGCGCTGTAATGAGGACGGTTGTGAAGTTAACGTTGTGTGTGTGTGTGTGTGTGTGTGTGTGTGTGTGTGTGTGTGTGTGTGTGTGTGTGTGTGTGTGTGTGTGTGTGTGTGTGTGTGTGTGTGTGAGCATGTGTGTGTGGTCACCTATTCGTGGTTGCAAGGGTCGATTCACAGCTCCTGGCCAGACCTCTTCGCTGGTAGCTACTAGGTCCTCTCTCTCTCCCTGCCCCAGGAGCTATATCTTACGTCTTCTGTGTGTGTAAGTATATGTACTCACCTATTTGTACTCACCTATTTGTACTCACCTATTTGTGGTTGCAGGGGTCGATTCTTAGCTCCTGGCCCCGCCTCTTCACCGGTTGCTACTGGGCCCTCTCTCTCCCCGCTCCATGAGCTTTATCAAACCTCGTTTTAAAACTGTGTATGGTTCCTGCCTCCACTACGTCATTTTCTAGGCTATTCCACTGCCTTACAACTCTATGACTGAAGAAATACTTCCTACTATCTCTCTGACTCATTTGTGTCTTCAACTTCCAATTGTGGCCTCTTGTTTCTGTGTCCCCTCCCTGGAACATCGTGTGTGTGTCTGTGCAATCACCGAGTTGTGTTAGCGAGGGTCGAGACTCAACTCCTGGCCCCGCCTCCTTACAGCACTTTGATCGGCCTCTTGGACCATATCATACCTACTTCTGAAGCTGTGCACTGAGTTTGCCTCCACCACATCATTCAAATCATAATAAATATCTATCAGTCTATCATACCCCCACTCCCCCTTCCCAGGTCTTCCAACCATTCCCCATTCCCACCTTCCACAATCAACACTATTTTTACAGCCAGGAATATTTTATACATCAGTTCCATTTAATAATTCCCACCCATATCAGCAGTGGTGATCTCTTTAAGATTTGCCAGCGAACATTTTGGCGAGGGAGGAAAATCATATATGTTTTTTATGCCATTTTTTTCGCTATCTTGTTTTTCAGTGTTTGAGGGATGAGCTCAAAGCTTTGTGACAAATTAACTGGATAAATCTGTTGACTGTCAGAATGCAATGAGTGATTCACGACACATGGAAATGAGTCCTTTGAAGAGCAACGTTACGAATGAGAAAAATTACAACCAGTGGTGAATATGTATGAAAAACCAGAAGGAGAGGTTGTGATCCTGTCTTTATTACGACTTAATCTCACTTATTTATATTGTATCTCTCTCTTTTTTTTTGTTGCTAGTGCGGCAGAGAGGATTCAAACCTTAGTGATTTATTCACATGTAGATTACATTGTTATGTTGGACTCATGAGTGAGTCATGAGTCAGGAACCCGGCCTCACATCCTCACACTGTGTATGATCCTCACACTGTGTATGATCCTCACACTGTGTATGATCCTCACACTGTGTATGATCCTCACACTGTGTATGATCCACTTACTGTACGATCCTTAGACTGTATAATGATCCTCACACCGTGTATGTCACACACTATACGATCCTCACACTGTATAATGATCCTCACACTGTGTACGTCACACACTATACGATCCTCACACTGTATAATGATCCTCATACTGTGTATGTCACACACTATACGATCCTCACACTGTATAATGATCCTCACACTGTGTACGTCACACACTATACGATCCTCACACTGTATAATGATCCTCACACTGTGTACGTCACACACTATACGATCCTCACACTGTATAATGATCCTCACACTGTGTACGTCACACACTATACGATCCTCACACTGTATAATGATCCTCACACTGTGTATGTCACACACTATACGATCCTCACACTGTATAATGATCCTCACACTGTGTACGTCACACACTATACGATCCTCACACTGTATAATGATCCTCACACTGTGTATGTCACACACTATACGATCCTCACACTGTATAATGATCCTCACACCGTGTATGTCACACACTATACGATCCTCACACTGTATAATGATCCTCACATTGTGTACGTCACACACTATACGATCCTCACGATGTATAATGATCCTCACACTGTGTACGTCACACACTATACGATCCTCACACTGTATAATGATCCTCATACTGTGTATGTCACACACTATACGATCCTCACACTGTATAATGATCCTCACACTGTGTACGTCACACACTATACGATCCTCACACTGTATAATGATCCTCACACTGTGTATGTCACACACTATACGATCCTCACACTGTATAATGATCCTCACACTGTGTACGTCACACACTATACGATCCTCACACTGTATAATGATCCTCACACTGTGTACGTCACACACTATACGATCCTCACACTGTATAATGATCCTCACACTGTGTATGTCACACACTATACGATCCTCACACTGTATAATGATCCTCACACTGTGTACGTCACACACTATACGATCCTTACACTGTATAATGATCCTCACACTGTGTATGTCACACACTATACGATCCTCACACTGTATAATGATCCTCACACTGTGTACGTCACACACTATACGATCCTCACACTGTATAATGATCCTCACACTGTGTACGTCACACACTATACGATCCTCACACTGTATAATGATCCTCACACTGTGTATGTCACACACTATACGATCCTCACACTGTATAATGATCCTCAAACTGTGTATGTCACACACTATACGATCCTCACACTGTATAATGATCCTCACATTGTGTATGTCACACACTATACGATCCTCACACTGTATAATGATCCTCACACTGTGTATGTCACACACTATACGATCCTCACACTGTATAATGATCCTCACACTGTGTATGTCACACACTATACGATCCTCACACTGTATAATGATCCTCACACTGTGTACGTCACACACTATACGATCCTCACACTGTATAATGATCCTCATACTGTGTACGTCACACACTATACGATCCTCACACTGTATAATGATCCTCACACTGTGTATGTCACACACTATACGATCGTTACACTGTATAATGATCCTCACACTGTGTACGTCACACACTATACGATCCTCACACTGTATAATGATCCTCACACTGTGTACGTCACACACTATACGATCCTCACACTGTATAATGATCCTCATACTGTGTACGTCACACACTATACGATCCTCACACTGTATAATGATCCTCACACCGTGTATGTCACACACTATACGATCCTCACACTGTATAATGATCCTCACACTGTATAATGATCCTCACATTGTGTACGTCACACACTATACGATCCTCACGATGTATAATGATCCTCACACTGTGTACGTCACACACTATACGATCCTCACACTGTATAATGATCCTCACACTGTGTATGTCACACACTATACGATCCTCACACTGTATAATGATCCTCACACTGTGTACGTCACACACTATACGATCCTCACACTGTATAATGATCCTCACACTGTGTACGTCACACACTATACGATCCTCACACTGTATAATGATCCTCATACTGTGTATGTCACACACTATACGATCCTCACACTGTATAATGATCCTCACACTGTGTACGTCACACACTATACGATCCTCACACTGTATAATGATCCTCATACTGTGTATGTCACACACTATACGATCCTCACACTGTATAATGATCCTCACACTGTGTACGTCACACACTATACGATCCTCACACTGTATAATGATCCTCACACTGTGTATGTCACACACTATACGATCCTCACACTGTATAATGATCCTCACACTGTGTACGTCACACACTATACGATCCTCACACTGTATAATGATCCTCACACTGTGTACGTCACACACTATTCCGTTTTATGACCCATCACTAATCTCATTGTGTTTGGATTTAATTATAGCCTGAAATAATTTAATTCAAATATATATATATATATATATATATATATATATATATATATATATATATATATATATATATATATATATAAACTTCTTTGTCCCACTATGTTTAAAAATTCAATATACATTTTTGACCCACCATTATTTCAGTTCGTTTAAAAAATTCCATGTGTATATACACAAATTTCATACACATTCTCGTATATGTCTGTGTATATACGACTGGAGATGTGTATATGTCATGTGTACACAGGAAGGTGTGTATATCTGTATGT
>NW_027200620.1:0-18764 GCF_038502225.1 Cherax quadricarinatus
GGTAATGTCGGAAATCTGGCATACATTTATGGAGTTTTGAGGCTCATTCATGAAGAAATAATTTGGGTCATCGATTCTCAGACCGATTAGTGGTTCACTAAACACAGTCGTACTGGGATTTCAATATTTCACTCATTTCCTTGTTGTCATCTGTGTAAGTCCCATCCTGTCTGAGTAAGGGCCTGATACTAGATGTGGTATTTGCCTTGTTTTTGGCATATGAAAAGAAATATTTTGAATTTCTTTCAATTTCACTAATAGCTTTAAGCTCCTCCTGTCTCTCCTGGTTCCTGTAAGTCATTTAACTTAAGTTCAATAGTTTCCACTTCCCTGGTCAGCACCTCCTTTCGTGTATCAGATATTCTAGCACTCCTGAGGAGCTCAGTGACTCTTCGTCGTCTTCTGTAGAGGGAGCGTCTTTCTCTCTCCAGTTTACTACTGCTCTTCTTTCTTGGTGGAATATGCCTAGAACATGCTTCTGCTGCCAGGAAGTTGATCCTTTCAAGGCACTGGTTTGGATCCATGTCATTTAAGACATCTTCCCAACATGTTTCGTTTAGGACATGGTTTACCTGGTCCCAGTTGATGTTCTTGTTGTTGAAGTTGTATTTTGTGAAGACACCTTCACAGGTACATGCATTCTGCTGATCAGGACCCCTATGCATGTACATCTGGACTTCGATTAGGTTGTGATCGGAATTAGTTGTTTTTGATATTCTTATGTCTCTTATCAGGTCCTCATTATTTGTGAAGATAAGGTCAAGTGTGTTTTCTAGTCTTGTTGGCTCCACTATCTGCTGGCTTAAGCTGTGTTTTTCGCAGAGACTTAGTAGCTCACGTGTGTGTGACCTTTCATCTGCGCTACCTCCGGGGATTCTTTCAGCTATAACATTATTTGCTACATTCTTCCATTTTGAATGCCTTAGGTTGAAATCACCAAGCAGTAAGATGTTTGGGGATGGATCTGGAAGGGTTTCCAAACAGTAATCAATTTTCAGTAGCTGTTCCTTGAACTGTTGTGAGGTTGCGTTGGGTTTAATTTTTCTAACAAATTCAGGTTAATTTTTTATGTATAGCTGAATTCGGTATACTAGGCATGATAACGCAGATATGTACCCGTATATTACTTGTGTATCAAGTGTATTGATCAGCCAGTTTTGATTATTATATAGGCAATTTCTGATTGCCGAGGCTCAACAACGTTTGTGCTAAAGACAAGATAAACAAGAAAAGGTCTTAATGCTGTTCTTTGAATCACAAAGAAATAAGAGTAACGAAATAAAGAGATATATCAACGCTGCGAAACAGACGCAGAAACAGAATGACGAGAAGAAATATTTTTCGCGCTGGCGTCCACCTCATCCTGGAATCGAGTTTTGGCTTGTAGAATATTTGAGATTACATCCCAATGCTGGTACAGAAACTTGTAAACCTCTCCCAACTCTTTTCCACTGAAAAGATAAAAAAAAAAAATAATAAAAAAACGTTGCAGGGTGGCAGTTTTCGCTTCGATGTACTTTTTCTGCCAGACAAAGATTAGGATGTTCCTCCAGTGATGAACTGTCACTGGCGAACATTCATCTCAAACACTCTGCCAAAAAAGAGTTAAGAGAGATAAAACAAAAATATAAACATGAACATTTTTTGCAGAGGTGTAGCTTACAGTATGTGGGGGAGTTTTTCATACAGTAGAATATTTTGAAAAGAAAAGCAGTGTCGGAAAAGCAATGCAGTCTCTGCATTGCTTTTCCTCAGTTTTTACATATTCCTCAAATGTTTCTTGTAAGATAATATTGTCTAGTAGATAGCGTAGTGCTGAAGTTAGAACCAAAAGCTCTAATTTATTTTGATTATGGGGAGCACTAAACCTGTAAGGATTATACAGCGCCTACGGGGTGATGGAAGGCATCCAGGCTCAGTTCAGGGAACTGTAGCGCAGATTCAGCTCCCTAGATCAAGAGCCCATTACCATTATCAAGGAACCTCTCTTGAAAGGTAATTTACTCTGAGTCTTCCTCGTGGGGATTTTGAAGAAATTAGCTTGGTAAGAGTAAGGTTGTGTACTTCATAATCATGTGTTGGATAGTGAGCAAGTTTCCAGACGCCTGATTTTTCTCTCGCTCCTGCAAGAGTTTGTCCCATTGATGTAGCTGTTTGGTAATGACATGACAAGATAAGGCAGGGAAGTAATGGGTTAGGATAGAGAACTGAAAAAAGTTGTGGGTAGACAGGAAGAGATAGGTAAGAAAGGTTATGTGGCCTGCCCACTTTGAGTGGATTTTTAAGGAGTGATTGTTGCCACAGAGATGTGTCATCATGCAAATTCCCACTGATGAAGATTATTCAAGTTTTTTTTTTTTTTTTTTTTTTTGATATGCTTCCTATCTCACCATTCGAACGACTTTAGACTTTGTTCCAGTGTTTTAATGTGAGCTTACTGCCTGTGTACTCTACTAGTTGTGGCTGCAGGGGTTGATTCATAGCTCCTGGCCCCGCCTCTTCACTGGTCGCTACAAGGTCGCTCTCTCCCTGCTCCATGAGTTTTATATAAACATACCTCTTCTTAAAGCTATGTATGGATCCTGCCTCCACTACATCACTTTCCAGATTGTTCCACTTCCTGACAACTCTGTGACTGAATAAATATTTCCTAACATCCCTGTGATTCATCCAAGTCTTCATCTTCCAGTTGTGACCCCTTGTTGCTGTGTCCCATCTCTGGAACATCCTCTCTGCCTACCTTGTCAATTCCTCTCAGCATTTTATATGTCTATCACGTCCTCCCTGTCCCTCCTGTCCTCCAGTGTCGTCAGGTCGATTTCCCTTAACCTCTCTTCGTAGCTCTAGGACTAGTCTCGTTGCAAACCTTTGCACTTCCTCCGACATGCTTGGCCAGGTGTGGGTTCCCAACTGGTGCTGCATACTCCAACATGAGCTTGAAGTACACGGTGTACAGAGTCCTGAACAATTCCTTACTGAGATGTCGGAATGCTGTTCTTAGGTTTGCTAAGCACCCATATGCTGCAGCACTTATTTTGTTGATGTGTGCCTCAGAAGATGTGTTCGGTATTATAGTCACCCCAAGATCCTTTTCCTTCAGTGAGGTTTATAGTCTTTGGCTCCCTAGACTGTACTCTGTCTGTGGTCTTCTTTGCCCTTCCCCAGTCTTCATGACTTTGCACGTGGTGGGGTTGAACTCCAGTAGCCAGTTGCTGGACCAGGCCTGCAGCCTGTCCAGATCCCTTTCTAATTCTGCCTGGTCCTCCTCCAATTGAATTCCCCTCATTAACTTCATATCCTGTGTGTGTGTGTGTGTGTGTACTCACCTAGTTGAGGTTGCAGGGGCCGAGTCCTAGCTCCTGGCCCCGCCTCTTTACTGGTCACTACTGGGTCATTCTCCCTGAACCGTGAGTTTTATCATACCTCTGCTTAAAACTATGTATGGATCCTGCCTCCACTACATCGCTTCCCAAACTATTCCACTTCCTGACTACTCTGTGGCTGAAGAAATACTTCCTAACATCCCTGTGATTCATCTGTGTCTTCAACTTCCAACTGTGTCCCTTTGTTGCTGTGTCTAATCTCTGGAACATCCTGTCTTTGTCCACCTTGTCAATTCCTCACGGGAATTTGGATGTCGTTATCATGTCCCCCCTATCTCTCCTGTCCTCCAGTGTCGTCAGGTCGATTTCCCTTAACCTCTCCTCGTACGACATACCCCTTAGCTCTGGAACTAGTCTTGTTGCAAACCTTTGCACTTTCTCTAGTTTCTTTACGTGCTTGGCTAGGTGTGGGTTCCAAACTGGTGCCGCATACTCCAATATGGGCCTAACGTACACGGTGTACAGGGTCCTGAACGATTCCTTATTAAGATGTCAAATGCTGTTCTGAGGTTTGCTAGGTGCCCATATGCTGCAGCAGTTATTTGGTTGATGTGCGCCTCAGGAGATGTGCCTGGTGTTATACTCACACCAAGATCTAAGGCTGTGCATAATAGACTCCACTAAATAACTATCGAGTTTGTACAGCCCATAATTTGAGTTATATATGGCATTCCTAAAATGTTTCAAGAGGGAGGACTCAGTTATGTTTCTTTCCATGATGGAACTGTTGGGTACAATTATCTGGGTGGCAGCCCACCCCAGTGGGTGATTGCAAGAAGTGACATGGTTAAAGATCACATTCAACACCTGGCCTGTCCTGAGTACTGGTGTTGGAATAATCTGGTTTCCAGAGGTTTACCTGTCTGACCAAAGTATGAGAGTAGGCAAAAGGTGCATGGGACCTCGTAGACACCACCCACATTATTAGGTGTTTTGTTTTTAATCAGTCTCTGTTTCACTGTCCCAGTGTTTTTGAAAGTCGGATTTATATTGAGTTTGTTTTAGTGCCTCATGCAAGCAGACCAAATTGTCATTGTATGGTAAGACCAATACGTTTTTCCTGTCAGACATTTCCTTAGGTTCACTCCTTTAAAAAGTCTTTCTAGCTGACAGTAGGGCCTTCTCAACAAAATCCCTGGGAGCAGATATGCAAAGCTCTCAGGAACACTAAGGAAAACACTCCTTTTAACCCGAGATTCATGATTAGAATAATAATGAATGTATGACGACACATTGGTGGTCTTCCTGTAAACTGTAAATTTGAATCTTCTGTCAAAGCAATGGATTAAAATGTCTAGGAAGGGTAGTGTGTTATCAATTTTATGCTTTGCTGTGAACCTAACAGAAAGTACCAGACCATTAAGTCTAGGTAGGAACTCATCAGTGTTGTGATCTCTAGGCTAAAGGCAAAGCACATCTATGTATCTGAACCACTAGCATTATTTGGGAGAATATCTTTAAGTAGTCTAGTCTCATATAATTCCATACACAGGTTGCTGAGTAAGGGACTGAGGGGATTTCTCATAGCCATATCCTGCTTCTGAGCATAGTACTTGCCTTCAAACACAAACTTGCAATCCATGACACAAAGTTTAATAAGTTCAGTGATTATATTCATGGGGTAGGGCAAGAAATTTTCTAGTTCCTCTTCAAGGTATGTAAACAAGTCAGGGACAGGGACTCTGTTAAACAGGGCATTGACATCAAAACTCACCAGGGTAGAGTCGTGTGAAACATTTATTTTTTGATGTTTTTCAGTAAGGTCAACAGACCTAGTTATTATAAGAAAAGCCTAAATAGGAGGCTGGTGCCACTGTGCTACAATTTATTTATTTATTTATTTATTTATTATAAATTTGTGCACACATACAGAGGTACAAAAAAATACAGATAAGAGCAGTATGCCAAAGCCACTTATACTATGCATAGCATTACGGGCTGGCTTAAAATTAACTTAAGATTAATTAAGCAATGATGAAGTCAGTGATAAAACATTAATGTAAACAGATTACTATAAAGCACAAGTGAGTATTACAAAGACAGGTCATATGAAGGATTCTGTTAGGTAGTGTATTTAAAAAATAATAAAGTTAGATTGGGTTTTAGGTTTAACATTTATGTGATATAATTGTGAGAAACATTTAAGATATTCAATTTATAAGGTTCAGTTATTCAGTATTTATTTGGTTTTGGGTGAGTAAGTGATCTTTGAGTAGAGACTTGAATTTATAAACAGGTAGTGTTTCTTTTATATTTACAGGTAATGAATTCCAGATTTTAGGGCCTTTTATGTGCATTGAGTTTTTGCATAGTGTGAGATGAACACGAGGAACATCAAAGAGTGATCTGTGCCTTGTGTTATGGTCATGTGTTCTGTTGAGGTTGGCAAGGAGATGTTTGAGGGGAGGGTTAATATCAGAGTTAAGTGTTCTATGTATGTAATAGGTGCAGTAATAAGTATGGATGTTTTGTATGGTGAGTAGGTTTAGTGTATTGAATATTGGTGGAGTGTGCTGCCTGTAGTGAGAATTTGTTATCATTCTAACTGCAGCCTTTTGTTGGGTAATTAGTGGTCTGAGATGGTTAACTGTTGTTGAGCCCCATGCACAAATTCCATAGGTGAGATAGGGGTAAATAAGAGAGTGATATAGGGCCAGGAGGGCTGACTGTGGAACATAGTACCGTATCTTCGATAGTATGCCTACAGTCTTGGAAATTTTCTTAGAAATTTGTTGTATATGTGTATGAAATTTGAGTCTATTATCAAGGTGGATTCCTAAGAATTTTCCCTCTGTTAGCTTTGTGATAGGTGATCCGTTTATCATTATGTTAAGAGGGACATCTGTAGCTCTGTTACCAAACTGAATGAAGTAGGTTTTGTCAATGTTTAGTGTAAGTTTGTTAGTCCTCATCCAGGTAGATATTTTCTGTAATTCGGTATTTACAGTATTGGCTAGTGTGACTGGGCTCGGGTGAGAGAAGACGTATGTAGTGTCATCTGCAAATAGTGTGGGTTTGAGTAATTGCGAAGCATTTGGAAGGTCATTTATGTATAGGAGAAAGAGAAGAGGGCCAAGGACACTTCCCTGTGGGACACCAACTGTAATTGGTTGCGCAGAAGAGTTTGCCCCATTTGCGTACACATATTGGCTTCTGTTGCTGAGGTATGACTTGAGGTAATTGAGGGAGTGCCCTCTTATACCATAGTGTGACAATTTTACGTGGAGCAAAAAACTTACCCTATAATATGACCCAGATAATCAAGGCCTATCCTGGGTGTAAAAGGGAGCTTGGAGCAAAAAAACAGCAGAAAATTGAATTATATTATCTTCCACCAAGTATAAACAGTTGTACACTATATACACTATGTACAGCAAATAGGTATTAGTGCACACTACAGTATTCAAGGCAAAGCAGCAGCCAAGAGACAAAATAGACAACCGTGCTTCAACCAGCAGCATAATGGAAATGACAAAGGTGAAAACGTGAGTGGTAGCCATGTCTCTTTCACAATTGCCAGATCCACAGGCTGAACCTAGGTACTGATCTGACAATGGGGCCCCAATCGTCAGACCCTAGTGCCTGGTTTGCTGCTTGGGGAGATAGCCTATGTGAGAATGTGGACATACTCTGAATAAGGTTACATACTCTTTGCGTGCCACACCCCCACCCCAAGAGGGCTCAGGACTAGGTTTCCACGTCCATGGGTAAAAAGTGCCACCATGGCACAGTAAAATGGAACCGCCTTTCCTCTCAACCATCCAACTCATTAGATAGAGCTCAGCTTTTATCTCGACATAAAGCCAAACTCTAAACTTAGAGCAAGATAGCAGACAGTAGGGCTAATGGTCCAAGATACCTACAGACAGTAGCAGAATATCCCCTCACTAAAAAAACGGCCCACATCATTAAATATTTATATACAAATGGGGAAAAAAAGCTAGTGTTTTTACCCAAAGTCCCTAACACATCCTAACCTAAAAACTTAAATAGACCGCTCGGACAAGGGGTGGTTAGTTTCAAAAGTATCAGTCAACTTGGCTGCCTCCAATGCAGTGGTCAACAAAGGATCTTGCATGAAGACTTTTTCCCTAATGGTTGGGGTTTATTTTGGCAGTTAGGCCTATGGGCTGAGACTGCAGAATAGGCCACCTTAAGGCTCAAGCCTGATTATCAGGCTCACCTTCAGACGTGATCAGATACTAACCATCTGACTCATCTATGTGGCATTAACCCCAACATAGTGGCTCACCAGGTGGCTTAGTTAGCTGACATCGTCGGTCTCAATTCTGGCACTTCATTCTCCAATTGGTCTCTTTATGCCAGGCTCTCTGGTGCGGCTGATACTTGGCATAGCAATAAGCCACAGGCTTATTTCATCCCCAGATTGCAGAAGTACTGCCCCCACCCAAGACTCACAAGCATCAACCTGTAACAATGGTTTGGAGAAATCAGGAAATAGAAGAATGGGTGCAGTACAAAGTATTAATTTAGCTTTGTTAAACAAGTCCTGACACTCTAACATCCCCTTAAAGGAGACTTTGTGACTGGTAAGTGAGGTTAGAGGGGCTACAATATCTGCAAATTTATTTTCAGAATCTGCTATAAAATCCTACCATACCTAGAAAATGTTGGGGGATTTTAGCAAATTTATGGGCCACTTTGCCACTACCAACTTCATAGCCCAAAAAGTTAATAATAGACTGGCCAAAGGATGACTTGGACAAATTAACAGTTAGGTGGAAACTCTGGAAGGTCTCAAAGAGAGCCTTAAGCCTAAACATGTTTTAGTCCCAAGTATCTGACAATATAACTATGTCATCTAGATAAGCTGCCATGCCTTCAAGTCGTCTAATAGCCTGGTGGATCAGTTTCTGGAATGATGCGGGTGAGTTTTCATTCCAAAGGGGGTTAATGTATATTGATAATGACCTCCTGGGATTACGAAGGCTGAGATTTCCTTTGCCTTATCTGTCAAAGGTACCTGATAGTAACCTTTAAGGAGGTCTAATTTAGAGACAAAGGTAACCTTATCCACGAAGTCGATTATGTCATCTAAACGTGGCAAAGGCTAAGCATCTGAAATGGTAACTTCATTCACCTCACGGCAGTCTGTACACATTCAGCAACCTCCATCAGCTTTCTTAACAAGGATGCACGGTGAAGCCCATGGACTAGATGACTCCTCCAATAACACTTGCTTTAACAGAAAGTCTACCTCCTGCTGAAGTAGCCTCTGTTTTCCAGTATTAGCTCTGTAGGGAAGAGTTTAATAGGTTTAGTCTCCAACATCTACATCATGATATCCTAGTGTACATTTTTTTAGAACATCCGAAAAAACATCAGGGAAAGATTGTAGGAGCATAGTTAAACTTGTTACTTGATTCTTAGATAGCTCACCATTATTTATATAAAGGAACAGAAAACACTGCTCCTCCGAGTGAGTAATTTGCCAACAACACTGTAGAGAAAACTTTGTTTCATGCCAGGACAGGCCCCCATATTACAACCCAGGTAATCAAAGCCTATCCTGGGTGTAAAAAGAGAGCTTGGAGCAAAAAAACGCAGCAGAAAACTTTGAATTATATTTTCCTTCACCAAGTATAAACAGAAGTATGTACACTATATACACTATGTACAGCAAATAGGTATTAGTGCACACCACAGTAGTCAAGGCAGAGCAGCAGCCAAGAGACAAAATAGACAACCGTGCTTCAACCAGCAGCAAAATGGAAATGACAAGGCTGAAAATGTGAGTGGTAGCCAAGTCACCTTCACAATTGCCAGATTCACAGACTGAACCTAGGTACTGATCTGATGATGGGGCCCCAATCATCAGACCCTAGTGCCTGATTCACTGGTTGGGGAGATAGCCTATGTGAGAATGTGGGCATACTCTGAATAAGGTTACATACTCTTTGCATGCCACACCCTACCTCTCTTGTTGCTGCCCTTGCAACATTTCACACCTGATGATACACTGAGAAATGTAAAAGTACTCGAGCTAAAGACTTCCATCCCTGTGGCTTGTCTTCCATTGTTAAGATCACGAATCTGCTATTGTTTTGCATATACATATATGTGTGTGTGTGTGTGTGTGTATTTGTCACAGTATTATGCCGCTCCTCCCTCACATACATACCAAAGTACAAACACATACCCTGAAAGATTATAGTGTATATATATTTGCACACTTATTGAGGTTTTAATATTCGGGGCTGCATCCTTTATGCTTAATCACATCCCTCAGCCTTGTAGGAAGACTCACACAAATTCTTGAGGGTTTGGGGAGGTATATTAGTCCATGCCTCATGTAGAGTAGCCTCCAGCCACGGGATGGAATTGATATCTTTGCCCAGTAAACTTTGTGTCACTATTGACCTGAGGTTCTCAATAGGGTTTAGGTCTGGGGAATTGCCTGGCCAGTCATTAAAGAAACTCGCTTCACAGTCCTTAAGCCAGTGAACTACAGGTTTGGCGGTATGAAACGTTGTACCGTCCGGCATAAAAACCATACCCCCCACACTTGTTAAACACCTCAGGTAAATTGTCACACAATAACTCCAGGCAATTATACTGGTTCATATACTGGTTTTTGGGAAGCACAATGAGTTCACCAACAAACTGAGCACTGAAATGCCCCCAAACCATGAGCGAGTCTAGGTATTAGGTGGTCCCACAGGTGTAGTGTGGGTTTAGCGGGTCAATGTCTCTAGGCCGGTACACATGTCCCCCACAGTTACAGGTGACGGTGAAGGTTGTTTCATCACTCCAAAGTATTTCAGACCACTGTTGAGGATTCCATTGAAGATATTTCTTTGCATAATCCAGCCTACGTTTCTTCTGTGGCTTGGAGACGATGGGTTTCTTAACCTGGCAGTGACTGCTGTAGCCCAGTTCTGACACACGTCTGTTAACAGTTCTTACAGACACCTCTGAGAGAAGATGTGGGTTCTTTTCTTTCACCTCTCTAGCAGTTATCTTAGGTGTACTCTCTAACTGCTTCTTTAACACAGTTAAGGTAAAAACAGATGTCTTCTTCGAGGGACCAGGCTGGGGTTTGGCAGACAGTAACTCTACAACTTGAAACACTGCACCCAGTTCCTCACTGAATGCTCACACACACCAACATTCTCCATTATTTTGTTCGTCTGGTGGCCAGCTTTGTGAAGCCCTATGATTTGAGCTGTAGTTTCAGGTATATAGCCCCAAAACCAAAGAAACACCGGACAAACAATGGGGCAGATGTGAGATGAAAGTGCAACACTTCCTCTCACCATGGCAGCCATGTGTGCACTGAAGAGTCACTGTGGAGTATGGCTTCAGGCAGTTATGTCATGCTAACAGCTGCTACCCAGCATAATGCGCTGATGAAAAAAGACCCCCATGTATGGTAGGCCTTTAATTTTGTCACAGCATTATGCTGGGGCGCTCACCCAGCATGCCGTAACTAGGACTATATATCATTATATACAGATATATATATATCATGCCAAATAGGTAAAACTTGCGATTTTGGCTTAAATAGCAATGGTCTTCTTGCCGAATAAGGCAAGCAGAAATTTGTGTATGCAATAATTTCGCAAAAATCGTTCTGAACCTAACCAAAAAAAAAAATACATTTCATTGTGTTTGTATATTAAATTATTGTAAACTTGTCTAAAATATATTTAGTTGGATTAGGCTAAATAAACTGAGCTTGTTATAATAAGGTTAGGTAAGTTTTCTTGAGCGAGGCAGTCGTAACAAGGACGACAGAGCATGTGTGAGAGTCACAGCAGAGCACACCATAACTGGAGTGTGCGGGCTAGCAGCCAAAGTGACATCATATTTTGTGCAGGCTGCTCATTGAAGCTGTAACATGAGTCAGACAATCGCCTGCCGACAGGGCTACTACGGCTTGATGTTGTCATCCTCTCGATCAAACTGGGAGTCAGAGGAGAGGTTAGTCTGAGCGTCCCCAGATTGGTTTATACTCATAACTGTACTCTGACGGTCAGGAGGTGGAGTGACAAGTACGACTCGAAAGTGACGCCTGGACTGACTAGTGTCAGTTGTCAAACAGTCACAATGGGGTGACAGTCTGGGCTCAGACCACACTGTGGTCTATACACGCATCTGGGCTCAGACCACTTAACATCAGGGACACACGTAAACTTGCACGCCCACACTGCATATGCGGTTACTACATGGCTTGCACTAGCAAAAGATGCAGTTCTGCACAAAAATCAACACCAAGGCATTCACGAATATATGAGAACACTGGTAAAGGAACACAGAGGAATTAACACGCAACATACAATATCAGCTCTCAGTCATTCTAGACAATACTGAATACAAATTGCTCACTATGAAACTATAATACTGTCGATGTGACATGTGATGTCAGGTGTGACATTATGAGTGATGTGGGGTGACATTGCAAGGTGACATCAGGGCAGACGTCATGAGTGACATCGGGGAGACGTCATGGGTGACGTTGCGAGGTGACTTCGACAGACATCCTGGGATGACTTCGAGTGGCATGATGTCATGGGGGACGTCAGGCAATGGTCATGTCAGGTGACATCAGGCAGCAGACAACACATGGCTTGGACATCTGGCTTAGTAACCCATTTGGCTCACTCCACATGACTTGTAGATCCACATGGCTTGTAGATCCACACGGCTCAGGGATTCATGTGGCCTTATCCACATGTGGCTTTGTGATCCACATGGCTTCGAGTGACCTTGGGCACTCGGGTACACAGCTCTGTTGAGAATTCATATGGTCATACCACGTTGAATGCACCACTTCTCATTCGACCAGCTAAATTAAGCAACATTGAGTTTGGTTAGTACTTGGATGGGTGACTGTGGACACACCAAATGCTGTCAGCATAAATATTTCTAAAGGACCCCATGGAAATAAGTCACTCTGGGTTTCTTGGATTATCCTAGGTTCTCTACACATATGCTATGTATGACAATCTATGTAACTGTATTTGTTTATATCTGAATATACTTACTTAAAACAACAGAGATGGATCGAGTGGTGTAGGGTGGTAGCAGTGCAGTGGCGTATAGTGAGCATGGGTGAGGGAAGGACTCCACTGCTTCCTCCTCCCTACCTCAGACATGCACGTGGAGATTCAACCACACTAGACGCAGAAAACACCACACAACCTCTGGCTTGCTGAAAATAGCCGTACTGAGCTGAGACAATAGCAGAAACAAATAGTTGATGCTGAGTGACTTGAACACAGCGTGGGACACTGTGGAGTGGAGTCACAGGGAATGCCACTAAGATTTCTCGAAGAAATTTGGCAAATTTCGGCCTGGAATCTTCATGTACCTGTGTCTGAATGATGAGACTTGCAGACACAACATCAGGACAACTCGTAGAGAGTAGAGAGATGGATGCTACATGTACAGGGAGATGAAGTTGAGACAGCATCTTCAATTCTTCCTTCCTCTCTCCAAGCAAACAACTGATGTGACAACCCACAACCACTGCACCAATTTTAACGGTTCTTGAGTATAGGTCTGGTAGCATGAGTTTTTTTTTTTTGACAGCTCAGATTTCTTACAGCCGCAGTTCAAAAAGTCTCCTTCTAATGAGCTAAGATCTCCCACACCCTGGAGGGCATTCCGGGGATCAACGCCCCCGCGGCTCGGTCCATGACCAGGCCTCCCGGTGGATCAGGGCCTGATCAACGAGGCTGTTACTGCTGGCCGCACGCAATCCAACGTACGAACCACGGCCCGACTCATCCGGCACCGACTTTAGGTATCTGTCCAGCTCCCTCTTGAAGACAACCAGGGGTCTATTGGTAATGCCCCTTATAGCTGGTGGGAGGCTGTTGAACAGTCTTTGGCCTCTGACACTTATTGCGTTTTCTCTTAGTGTACCAGTGACGCCCCTACTTTTCACTGGGGGTATGTTGCATCGCCTGCCAAGTCTTTTGCTTTCGTATGGAGTGATTGCTGTGTGCATATTAGGGACCAGTCCCTCCAGAATCTTCCAGGTGTAGATTATGATATATCTCTCTCGCCTGCGCTCTAGTGAGTACAAGTCAAGTGCTTCCAGGCGCTCCCAGTAGTTAAGGTGTTTGATGGAACTTATACGTGCAGTAAAGGTTCTCTGTACATTCTCTAGATCTGCAATTTCACCTGCCTTGAATGGGGATGTTAATGTACAGCAGTATTCCAGCCTAGAGAGAATAAGTGATTTAAAAAGGATCATCATTGGCTTAGCATCTCTTGTCTTGAATGTTCTCATTATCCATCCTATCAGTTTCCTCGCAGATGTGATAGTGGCATTGTTGTGGTCCTTGAAGGTGAGGTCTTCGGACATTACCACACCCAGGTCCTTCACATTACTTTTCCGCTCTATTGTGTGATTGGAGTTTGTAGTATACTCAGTCCTAGTTATTATTTCCTCCAGTTTTCCATAACGGAGTAGTTGGAATTTGTCTTCATTGAACATCATATTGTTCTCTGTTGCCCATTGGAAAACTTGGTTTATATCTTCTTGGAGCTTTGCCGTGTCCTCAATGGATGACACTCTCATGCAGATCCTAGTATCGTCTGCAAAGGATGATACAGTGCTGTGGTTTACATCTCTGTCTATGTCTGATATGAGAATAAGGAACAGGATAGGTGCGAGTACTGTGCCTTGTGGGACAGAGCTCTTCACTATGGCAGCATCTGATTTAACTCTGTTTACCACTACTCTTTGTGTGCGATTGGTTAGAAAGTTGAAGATCCATCTGCCTACTTTGCCGGTTATCCCTTTAGCACGCATTTTGTGTGCTATTACACCATGGTCGCACTTGTCAAAGGCTTTTGCAAAGTCTGTGTATACTACATCTGCATTCTGTTTGTTTTCCAGTGCATCTAGGACCATATCATAGTGGTCTAGCAGTTGCGAAAGGCAGGAGCGACCTGCTCTGAAACCATGTTGCCCTGGGTTGTGCAATTTTTGGGAGTCCAGGTGGTTTGCTATCCTGCTTCTTAGAACTCTTTCAAAGATTTTTATGATGTGGGACGTTAAAGCTATTGGTCTATAGTTCTTAGCTACTGCTTTGCTGCCACCTTTATGGAGTGGGGCTATATCTGTTGTTTTTAGTGACTGTGGAATCTCGCCTGTGTCTAAGCTCCTTCTCCATAGCATACTTAGGGCCCGTGAGAGGGGTTTCTTGCAGTTTTTAATGAACACCGAGTTCCACGAGTCTGGGCCTGGGGCTGAGTGCATGGGCATGTCGTCGATGGCTTTCTCAAAGTCTAGTGGAGTTAGGGTTATGTCATAAATCTGGCCTACATTGGCAGGGTTTTGAGGCTCATTCATGAAAAAATTGTTTGGATTGTCTATCTTTAAACTGGTTAGTGGCTCGCTGAACACTGAGTCATATTGCGATTTCAGTATCTCGCTCATTTCTTTGTTGTCGTCTGTGTAGGATCCGTCTTGTCTGAGCAGGGGCCCTATACTAGAAGTGGTTTTTGACTTGTTTTTGGCATATGAAAATAATTATTTCGAATTTCTTTCAATTTCATTAATCGCTTTTAGCTCCTCTTGTCTCTCCTGGATTCTGTATGAGTCCTTTAACTTCAGGTCAATATTTTCCACTTCCCTGGTTAGCACCTCCTTCCGTGTATCAGATAATCTGGCATTCTTGAGGAGCTCAATGATTCCTCGTCATCTCCTGTAGAGGGAGTGTCTCTCTCTCTCTCCAGTTTACTTCTTCTTTTCTTTTGTCTTATAGGAATATACCTTGAACATACTTCAGCTACCAGGAGGGTGATCTTTTCGAGGCATTGGTTAGGGTCCATGTAATTTAAGATATCCTCCCAGCATGTTTCATTTAGGGCATAGTTTACCTGATCCCAGATGATGTTCTTGTTGTTGAAGTTGAATTTGGTAAAGGTACCCTCATAACTGTATGCATTTTGCCGATCAGGACTCCTGTGCATGCAAGTCTGGACTTCGATTAGATTGTGATCAGAATTTGTTGTTTTTTATATTGTTATGTTTCTTATCAGGTCCTCATTATTTGTGATAATAAGGTCCATTGTGTTCTCCAGTCTTGTTGGCTCCACTATCTGCTGACGTAGGGTGTGTTTGTTGCAGAAATTCAGCAGCTGTTGTGTGACTTTTCATCTGAGCTACCTCCGGGGATTATTTCTGCTACAACATTATTTGCTGTATTCTTCCATTTTGTGTGTCTTAGATTGAAGTCAGCAAGATGTTTGGGGATGGGGCTGGTAAGTTTTCCAGACAGGAGTCAATTTTTGACAGTTGTTCTTTGAACTGTTGGGAAGTTGCATCCGGTGGCTTATATACAAGTACAATGACTAAGTTTTGGTTCTCGATTTTTATTGTCAGAACTTCAACTACATCATTTGTGGTGTTCAGTATCTCTGTGCAAATGAGCGACTCTTTGACATACAGGCCAACCCCCCCTTGTTGCCTGTTCTTTCTGTCGCATCTGAAAAGGTTGTATCCAGGTATCCATATTTCACTGTCAAAGTAATCTTTTGCGTGGGTCTCTGTGAAGGCTGCGAACAGTGCATTTGTATTGTATTCTGTTGGTGGATGGCTTAAGACCCTGTATTTTAGCAAATATAAATGAGGTTGAGTTGCATGCTTGTTGGGGGGATTTTGTTGTTGGCATCAGTAGTTGTGAGTTCGGAGGGGCCACTGGCTGTGCCTCCAGTCCAACAAGGCTCCAAGGTGGTGGACTATTTTGGTTATCTCTTTCCATTTTCTTTCTTCGTTTCTTACCACTAAAAATCACTTGGGGTGTTGTCATAGCTACCATAGCTACTATGATGTGTTGTACGGGGTGTGTGCCTCCTGGTCCCTTTTAGATGGTATGCATTGCAATTTGTATTGTAACATTGTTTTTCAAGGACTGAAAATTGACACATCTCAGGGTGGAAGTATTTGCAAGAGGTAGAACGACACATTCCCTTAGACAGGAGCTCACGCTGCACTACAGTCCTCCATAGCCAAACCAGAGACACCACCATCTGTTGTCATGGCACCAACATTTTTCCTGGAAGAGGACTCCCTACTACATCTCTGTCATGATCACTGCTATTCATCTTATCCTGGGCTTCACTTTACCTTTCAGCTCTGCACTCAGGATTGATGTTATGTGGTCAATGCATGGTGTGATGTAGTTCAGCTGGGCTTGTTTAACCAATTATATGGTCACCTTGCCTTGGCAAATGTCTGTCAGAGCCACGCCTTTTCGGCTTAAGACTGAGGTCTTTTGTTCTGGATGGCGTCAGACCTCGGCGTCAGATCAACACCACGTGTGCACACCTCATTGTGGAGGGTGCTTGGACCACCATAAAAGCCCAAGGAAGAGCATGATCAGGAGATTCGTGTGGAGCACTGGCCTGGGTGCAGAGCTCCGAGCAGAGACTTCGAGAGGAGCTGCTGCTGGGGTGCAGGGCTCGGGAGAAGGTTGCTGAAGTCTCTGGAGGAGACTGCTGGAGGCACTGGGCAGAGTACTGGCTTGGCGCAGTACTCGTGCTGTGTAGGTCTTGGAACCTGTGGCTTAGTTCCTGTGATGAACTGTCCTCTGAACTATATTGTAAGTTATATTCTGTTTTGCCAAGCTAATTGTATTCCCTGTCTCACTGCTTATGTGTACCACCCCATTTATCTAAACCCCAATAATGTACTCCTGTTCCCAAATATATTATTGTACAAGGACTTAATAATAAACTGTGTTTGAGTAGAATAGTAATATTCACTGTCCCCGTTACTTACTCATTTGCTCCATTTATTTATGTTTAGTTAAAGTAGTGAGAGAGTGAGTAGTGCGAGGGTAGAGTAATGAGAGGTGAAGTTGTAGTCACCAGTGACCTCACATTACCTACCTACCTCTGCCCTCATCTCTCCTACCACCTCGCCGGCCTGTCCCCTGCCTATACATACTCCTTTACTCCCATATTCCCCGATCATGCTTACGTTCCAATACCCCCCTACATGTCATGTAGGGGGGTATTGGTTAGGGGGATATGGGAGTAAGAGGGTATGTATAGGCAGGGGATAGGCAGGCGAAGTGGTAGGAGAGATGATTGCGGAGGTAGGTAGGTAATGTGAGGTCACTGGTGACTACACCTTCACCTCTCATTACTCTACCCACCACACTAAAAAAACCATATCATGTAGGGGGGTATTGGAACGTAAGCATAATCGGGGAATATGGGAGTAAAGGAGTATGTATAGGCAGGGGACAGGCCGGCGAGGTGGTAGGAGAGATGAGGGCAGAGGTAGGTAGGTAATGTGAGGTCACTGGTGACTACAACTTCACCTCTCATTACTCTACCCTCGCACTACTCACTCTCTCACTACTTTAACTAAACATAAATAAATGGAGCAAATGAGTAAGTAACGGGGACAGTGAATATTACTATTCTACTCAAACACAGTTTATTATTAAGTCCTTGTACAATAATATATTTGGGAACAGGAGTACATTATTGGGGTTTAGATAAATGGGGTGGTACACATAAGCAGTGAGACAGGGAATACAATTAGCTTGGCGAAACAGAATGTAACTCACCCACAATTCAGTACACTATATCACTGCCTATTCAAATCCTTTTTCCTCGTTATAACACCTGTACGATAGTTTGCATTTTTATGTCACCTCTGGCAATAATTTTTCCTGGTGGTGGTCGACCCATATATATTCCATATATTATACACTATGTATTGGGTATTTGACAGATTGCTGTAATCCACAATTTAAGATCACTATATCACTGAACATCAATACCTCACCATTCACTATATTTCTTATAAGGTATGAGAAACAGTCCTTCAGTATAAAACACGACCTACTGTGTGGTAAAACTTGTAGGCCTACACACTGCTCTCATTTTTATTTATAATAATATCTTATATTCTCCTGTGGTTCTAGCAATAGTCCTCTTCCATTTTTAACTTTTCTGCTCTCTGAGTTTAGGCTAATCCCTGATCTTTCTTATTTTCCCTCACTGATCTACGTTCACTGCTAGTCACAAATTATTTCCTATACGACACCCTCCATAACAACCATTATTCTGAGCCTGGCACTTTACACTTAGTACTATAAGAACTATTTTTTTCCTCTTCAATGGACAGTGATGCTTCCCTTCCCTGGGTTTAAAAATGGATATGCACTTTAGGTTTTCACACGCCTTTTTTCCACACTCTGTCCGCTCTGGGACCCCAGATACACGTGAAATTGGCGGAGCTCAAACACGCTTGACTTCCCGGTCGGTTGAGGGTCTAGATACACACAAATTCACTGTCTGTTCTCAGTGGAAGATTAAGATTTCATGACGTATTCACAAAGGAAATGCTTACCTCAGCTTTACAGACATTCACTGCTGGTTTTG
>NW_027200621.1:0-18760 GCF_038502225.1 Cherax quadricarinatus
TAATATGTAAATATATCTCCTTTATAGTATAACAATAAGGTATTATCTTCTTTATAGTAAAATAATAAGACATTTAAATGACTCCAATAGAAATAAGTCACTGACATTTTTGGGTTATCACAGGTTCTTTACACATTTGCTGCTGTGTATGATAATCTATGTAACTATATCTGTGTATACCTGAATAAACTTACTTGCTTACTAAAAATAATAGTCTACCTTAAACACAGGGAATTCATTTTCATAAATTTTCTGTTACACTATAGTATGTAGAGGACTAACTAGTGAAAATATAAGAACATAATCCTAGACCTAGCAGGCCTACTGGCCCATGCTAGGCAGGTCTAACTCACCCACCCACACCCACTCATGTACTTGTCTATCCTATATTTAAAGCTACAAAAGGTTTTCGTCATAATGACGCTACTAGAGAGTTTGTTCCGCCAATCCTAAATTATTACTAAACCAATGCTGTCCTTTCTAAATTTATTTTTTTCCAACTTGAACCCATTGCTGCGAATCCTCTCTTAGTTAGATATTTTTAACACGATATTTATATCCCCCTTTATTTATTTCTGTTTTCTATTTATACACCTCAGTTGTGAAAATTTGTGTGGACTGCCTCCAAGTGAGTCGCCTACCCTGGCAAACTCTGTTGACACCGAGCTCTGAGGTGGGTACCTCAGCCTCACAAGTGGCTTATAGGACAGATTTTCACAAAT
Source organism: Cherax quadricarinatus (assembly GCF_038502225.1). Lineage (NCBI taxonomy): Eukaryota > Metazoa > Arthropoda > Malacostraca > Decapoda > Parastacidae > Cherax > Cherax quadricarinatus. The sequence goes on from NW_027200621.1 coordinate 723, forward strand.
GGTTGATGTTACAAGAAACTCGCCTGCATGCACGTATAAAGGACTAACTTACTTGATGTTGCAGCATATATCCTGATCTTCAACTTCCCTAAGCTTAGCCTTAGCCCCTTTGGACTTTCCCTCAGAAACCACGTGCAACCGGGAGCCTTAATTCCTGCAATATTCAATCGTTATTAGTATCCTGCCTGCACCTCAGAAATTCCTATATCCAAGAGGGTGTATCCCCTAGTATAACTATGCAGACACGGACACTAGCTTCCAGACTGCCAAGAGACACTGGTACTTACTGGGCATGCACTGCCTGCTGCACACCAGGCCCACAGATCAAACTCACTCACAATTCTCCCCAGACACTGGCCAGAAATCTACGAGATAAAGTGGAGGTCTTGTCTTACTGTATGGGCCTGACGGTGGTCATCTACGGTACATCGAGGTGCCTCTACCAGATTTCCCTAGGTCTCAAATGTGAAGACACGTGGGGGGCGCCGTCTGCTGATCACGGCACGTCTTGTCCAGTTGGTGTCTGTCTTAAGAAGAACGAGCTGGTCTCTCTTCCAGACCCTCGTCTCTTCATTCAAACTAGGACTGCCAGTTCTCCCTAGCTAACTTATCCTAGTGTTTGCCTACATTATCGGCCTATTACTACCTATGTTAAGATCTTAGGTCTACATTATTATTATCTACAGTTGCCTTAGTAAACCTAATATTAATATACTACCAGTAAAACTACCTACTCCTTCCCTGAAGGGTAAATCTATAAATTAAATAAGCTTACCAACCACGCCAACCCGGGGAGAGAAATGTAATTATGTTTGGGGAGAACGCTTTTTGTTTGGGTGGGTTTAAGGGCCACCCAGCTCAGCCGTTCCATTACGGCCATGCCGGATCTGTCCTGTGGAACTTTAGGGACCAAATAAATTTCCACATCAGTCATATCTTCCCTAATTCTGCGCCTTTCCAGAGAGCGTTGATTCAGTGCCCTCAGTCTATCCTCGTAGGAAAGATTCTGATACATTGGATCAACTTTATTCTTTTCTGTATGATGATGAATTAGACACATGTGCAACATCTCGATATCTTTAATTATGGATGTTTACCATTCAGTGGCTTTATCAATACAATACAATACGGTGGCCCGTGGCCTGGTGGCAAAAGCTCTCGCTTCACATGGTGAAGCCCGGGTTCGATTCCCGGCGAGGGTTAAAAATTTGGGAGTTTCCTTACATCGATTGCCTATGTTCAGCCATCAGTATAAAATGAGTACCTGAGTGTTACTCAACTGGTGTGGGTCGCATCCCGGGACAAAATTGAGTTAATTTGCCCGAAATGCTGTGCATAACAAGAGCTTTCTATATAGCAGTATATAACTGATGTCAGCTAGGACTGTATACCTTGTACATGTACTTGTAGAAATAAAAATATTATATTATTAGATGGACACAATAGAAATATATACGGCAAAGAGTGGAAGATGAAATAATCAGTCCCTTAGCTTAGGAGCAGATGATGAGTACCGTCGTCTTGAAGAATCTGAAGTGGAGGCAGGAAGATTGGCGCTTACATACTGGAGTCAGGACGTCCAGCAGAAGCGGGCAGTGTAACTGGTAGGTGGGATTCCCAGTGGAAGTAGGTCACGAATATGAGTTGGGCTACGAGCAGCAAGTAGGTTGTGGTGATGTTTTTTGTATCAATAGGTTCCATAATACTGCTGTTTCTGATGAGTTCTGTATCAGTGGAATTCTGTATCGACAAGATGAATTTGACACATATGCAACATCTGGGTATCTTGTAGACATTTCGCCATTGGATGGCAAAACTTCAACAAGTAAAGATACCCAGATATTGCACATATGTCTAATTCATCATCTTGTCGGTATTGAATACCACTGATATACATCCTTCTCTATGTTCTCCAGCTCATTTATATCCACTCTGTAATACAATGACCAGAACTGTGCAGCATAATCTAAACGAACTAACCAACAATATACAGAGTTAAAGTATAACCTGAGGACTCTTGTTATTAATAATTTTTTATACGAAGAAAAGAATTCTGATTTCTTTATTGCGAACACTTACGCACTGTTGTCTTAGCTTTAGATTACTGTTAACCAGAACTCTTAAATCTTTTTCGCATTCAGAGTGACCGAGATCTACATTATTCATTTTATAAGTGCCTTGATTATTTTATTTTCTAAGACTTAGAACCTTACATTTGTCTATATTAAAATACATCTACCAATTCTCCAACCTCTGTATCAATCTATCCAGATCTTCCTGTAGCGCTGTAGTGTCCTCATCAGAATTAATCAGACGGCCTATTGTAGTGTCATCGGCAAACTTATTTTTTTTAGCACACCAGGTGTCTCTCACCGAGGCTGGGTGACCCGAAAAAGAAGAAATGAAGATTTTCTTCTTTTTGTATTTGGTAATTTATACAGGAGAAGGGGTTACAAACCACTTGCACCTGGCATTTTAGTCCCTTCTTACGACACGCTTGGTTTATGGAAGAAGGATTCTTCGCCACTTATATCGCAATTTATTCTCTCATCAAAGTAGTTTATTTATATTAATATTGGTAGAATTACCGAAAATATGTTAAGTAAAAAGACACAAGTGCAACTAATACGACATTGTATTGACAAAGCTCCTGGAGGGCGAAACGTTGCCACAGTAAAATGTCACATTAATTGCACTTGTGTCCTTTTACTTAACAGTTTATTTATATTGTAAACAACAAAGTGCCCAGTACTGACCCCTGTGGCACACAGCTTGTGATGCGTCTACACTCTGATGTATCTCCATTTCTGCAAACTTTCTGTTGCTTATCAGTCAACCACGCCTCTATCCAGGAAAAATAAAAATGTATTGCGTGTGTCTCTACTTTTCTCAACAATGTCTTGGTGGAACTCTATCAAAAGCCTTACTGAAGTCAATATAAACTAAGTAATTCTTATTGTTATGTCCTGTATTTGACAGCTTTACCCCTGTAAAGATATATTTCTCTTAGATGATGGTGAAGCCACTAACTCATTCCGAGTCTGAACCAGACGGAATCAACAACCAAGAACCACATCTAATGGCACAAAGCGGCCTTAACATTCTTGTAAGTTACCTTAATTTGTCCAAAGAACAGTCAGAGCTACTTGGTTAAGATTGTATCAGTGGAATTTACTTCACCTAGACACAAAAATCAGTTTGTTTTGAAAGTGACAGAAAAGCCTAGAAACTTACTTTAAATACGAAGAATCAGTATGTTACTATTATGATTTTAACGGACTTTTCGACGCTTTTGGGCAAACATCATGATCCTGCAATGTGGCATTTATTTACCGAGTCCAACAAAAGTGTGTGAAGAGTCTGCCCTTAGTTCTTGCTAGAGACTTGTAAGGAACGTAAAACAATGCAAAATTTTTCCACTGATCTATTTTGAAAAGTTTTGGTGGAAAATTCGTGATTTGTTACTGAGAGTGCAATGTGGTTATACAAAGTCTTGTTGTTTCCTGTGCCTGTGGGACAGTCGAGGTACAAAGCAGCATTATATTCGACGTATATGATCAACTGGAGAATCGTATGAGGTAGGCATGAAGAACAGACCATTTTGAAATTAAGACACATATACAACATCTGGGTATCTTTATTGTAGACGTTTCGCCATCCAGTGGCTTTATCAATACAGATTCTAGGATAATTTCAAGACAGTAGAACTATATACAGAAGATATATATATAGTTCTACTGTCATCAAATTATATCCTAGAATTTGTATTGATAAAGCCACTGGATGGCGAAACGTCTACAGTAAAGATACCCAGATGTTGCACATGTGTCTTAATTTCATCTTATCGGTATTGTATACCATTCTTGTACAACAGACCATTAGTTGATCTAAACAGCATACTTCACGCATCAAACTAGGACTCATTAAAAGTTTCGTCAAAGGTCTGGATAAAGACGGTACAGGGTCTATGTTTCTGATGGTGAGGTTTCCCAAAGTTAGTGACTCCAAACTGCAGGTATCTTCATCGGATCTCACATCCGGAATTTGTTGAATGATCCTCATTTTGAAGAAAGTCTCAAAGATACTGAGCTGAGATAATTGGTGGCATTTAAGAACACTTGCTCAAATTTCTTGGGCGATCATCACAGCCATGTTTAGAGAAACACTGTAGAAAAGCTGCTGACAGTATATCATCTACTGGGATGTCAGATGTACCTCAAGATTCATTTCCAGTATAGGTATCTCATCTTGACTTCTTCCGTGACAAACCTCGCTGGCGTTATTAATGAACACAATGAACGATTTCACCAAAACAGCTTTCATGGAGAAGAGATATTATGTAAATCTGACGATCAGTTTCATGGTCGACCACTGCTGGACACTACTGCGGCACACAGGTGTTGGACACTACTAAGGGACACAGGTGTTGGACACTACTGCGGGACACAGGTGTTGGACACTACTAAGGGACACAGGTGTTGGACACTACTGCGGCACACAGATGTTGGACACTACTAAGGGACACAGGTGTTGGACACTACTGCGGGACACAGGTGTTGGACACTACTAAGGGACACTTATGTTGGACACTACTGCGGGACACAGGTGTTGGACACTACTAAGGGACACAGGTGTTGGACACTACTGCGGCACACAGATGTTGGACACTACTAAGGGACACAGGTGTTGGACACTACTGCGGGACACAGGTGTTGGACACTACTAAGGGACACTGATGTTGGACACTACTGCGGGACACAGGTGTTGGACACTACTAAGGGACACTGGTGTTGGACATTACTGCGGGACACAGGTGTTGGAAACTACTAAGGGACACTGGTGCTGGACACTACTAAGGGACACAGGTGTTGGACACTACTAAGGGACACTGGTGCTGGACACTACTAAGGGACACAGGTGTTGGACACTACTAAGGGACACTGGTGCTGGACACTACTAAGGGACACAGGTGTTGGACACTACTGCGGGACACAGGTGTTGGGCACTACTAAGGGACACAGGTGTTGGACACTACTATGGGACACAGGTGTTGGACACTACTGCGGGACACAGGTGTTGGGCACTACTAAGGGACACAGGTGTTGGACACTACTAAGGGACACAGGTGTTGGACACTACTAAGGGACACAGGTGTTGGACACTACTAAGGGACACAGGTGTTGGACACTACTAAGGGACACAGGTGTTGGACACTACTAAGGGACACAGGTGTTGGACACTACTGCGGGACACAGGTGTTGGACACTACTAAGGGACACAGGTGTTGGACACTACTAAGGGACACAGGTGTTGGACACTACTAAGGGACACAGGTGTTGGACACTACTAAGTGACACAGGTGTTGGACACTACTGCGGGACAAAGGTGTTGGGCACTACTAAGGGACACAGGTGTTGGACACTACTAAGGGACACAGGTGTTGGACACTACTGCGGGACACAGGTGTTGGGCACTACTAAGGGACACAGGTGTTGGACACTACTAAAGGACACAGGTGTTGGACACTACTGCGGGACACAGGTGTTGGACACTACTGCGGGACACAGGTGTTGGACACTACTGCGGGACACAGGTGTTGGACACTACTGCGGGACACAGGTGTTGGACACTACTAAGGGACACAGGTGTTGGACACTACTAAGGGACACAGGTGTTGGACACTACTAAGGGACACAGGTGTTGGACACTACTAAGGGACACAGGTGTTGGACACTACTAAGGGACACAGGTGTTGGACACTACTAAGGGACACTGGTGTTGGACACTACTAAGGGACACTACTGCAGGACACTGGTGTTGGACACTACTGCTGGAAACTACTGCTTGATACTGGTGTTGGACACTACTGCTGGACACTACTGCGGGACACTGGTGTTGGGCACTACTGCTGGCCACTACTGCGGGACACTGGTGTTGGGCACTAATGCTGGACACTACTGCGGGACACTGGTCTTCGACACTACTGCGGGACACTGGTGTTGGACACTACTGCGGGACACTGGTGTTGGACACTACTGCGGTACACTGGTCTTGGACACTACTGCGGGACACTGGTGTTGGGCACTACTGCCAGACACTACTGCGGGACACTGCTGCTGGACACTACTGTGGGACACTGGTGTTGGGCACTACTCCCGGACACTGGTGCCGGAAACTGCTACTGGGCGCTACTGCTGCGGGACACTGGTGTTGGGCACTACTGCTGGACACTACTGCGGGACACTGGTGTTGGACACTACTGCGGGACACTGGTGTTGGACACTACTGCGGGACACTGGTGTTGGACACTACTGCGGGACACTGGTGTTGGACACTACTGCGGGACACTGGTGTTGGACACTACTGCGGGACACTGGTGATGGACACTACTGCGGGACACTGGTGTTGGACACTACTGCGGGACACTACTGCTGGACACTACTGCGGGACACTACTGCTGGACACTACTGCGGGACACTACTGCTGGACACTACTGCTGGACACTACTGCGGGACACTACTGCGGGACACTACTGCGGGACACTACTGCTGGACACTACTGCGGGACACTACTGCTGGACACTACTGCGGGACACTACTGCGGGACACTACTGCGGGACACTACTGCGGGACACTACTGCGGGACACTACTGCGGGACACTGGCGTTGGACACTACTGCGGGACACTGGTGCCGGAAACTGCTACTGGGCGCTACTGCTGCGGGACACTGGTGTTGGACACTACTGCGGGACACTGCTGCTGGACACTACTGCGGGACACTGCTGCTGGACACTACTGCGGGACACTGGTGTTGGACACTACTGCAGGACACTGGTCTTGGACACTACTGCGGGACACTGGTGTTGGGCACTACTGCTGGACACTGCTGCTGGACACTGCTGCGGGACACTGGTGATGGGCACTACTGCTGGACACTACTGCGGGACACTGCAGCGGGACACTGCTGCTGTACACTACTGCGGGACACTGGTGTTGGACACTACTGCGGGACACTGGTGTTGGACACTACTGCGGGACACTGGTGTTGGTCACTACTGCGGGACACTGGTGTTGGACACTACTGCGGGACACTAGTCTTGGACACTACTGCGAGACACTGGTGTTGGACAATACTGCGGGACACTGGTGTTGAACACTTCTGCGGGACACTGGTGTTGGACACTACTGCTGGACACTGCTGTTGGACACTACTGCGCGACACTGGTGTTGGATACTACTGCGGGACACTGGTGTTGGACACTACTGCGGGACACTGGTGTTGGACACTACTGCGGGACACTGGTGTTGGACACTACTGCGGGACACTGGTGTTGGACACTACTGCGGGACACTGGTGTTGGACACTACTGCGGGACACTGGTGTTGGACACTACTGCAGAACACTGGTGTTGGACGCTACTGCGGGACACTACTGCGGGACACTGCTGCTGGACACTACTGCGGGACACTGCTGCTGGACACTACTGTGGGACACTGGTGTTGGGCACTACTCCTGGACATTACTGCGGGACACTGGTGTTGGGCACTACTGCTGGACACTGCTGCTGGACACTGCTGTGGGACACTGGTTTTGGGCACTACTGCTGGACACTGGTGCCGGAAACTGCTACTGGGAGCTACTGCTGCGGGACACTGGTGTTGGGCACTACTGCTGGACACTACTGCGGGACACTGGTGTTGGCCATTATTGCTGGACACTACTGCCGGACACTGGTGTTGGACACTACTGCGGGACACGGGTCTTGTACACTACTGCGGGACACTGGTCTTGGACACTACTGCTGGACACTGGTCTTGGACACTACTGCTGGACACTGGTCTTGGACACTACTGCGGGACACTGGTCTTGGACACTACTGCGGGACACTGGTCTTGGACACTACTGCTGGACACTGGTCTTGGACACTACTGCTGGACACTGGTCTTGGACACTACTGCAGGACACTACTGCTGGACACTGCTGCTGGACACTACTGCGGGACACTGGTGTTGGGCACTACTGCTGGACACTACTGCGGGACACTGGTGTTGGACACTACTGCGGTACACTGGTGTTGGACGCTACTGCTGGACACTGCTGCTGGACACTACTGCTGGACACTGGTGTTGGACACTACTGCGGTACACTGGTGTTGGACACTACTGCGGGACACTGGTGTTGGACACTACTGCTGGACACTGCTGCTGGACACTACTGCTGGACACTGGTGTTGGACACTACTGCTGGACACTACTGCTGGACACTACTGCGGTACACTCGTGCTGGACACTACTGCTGGACACTGCTGCTGGACACTGCTGCTGGACACTACTGCAGGACACTGCTGCTGGACACTACTGCTGGACACTACTGCTGGACACTACTGCTGGACACTACTGCTGGACACTACTGCGGGACACTGCTACTGGACACTACTGCGGGACACTGCTGCTGGACACAACTGTGGGACACTGCTGCTGGACACTACTTCGGGACACTGGTCTTGGACACTACTGCGGGACACTGGTGTTGGACACTACTGGGGGACACTGGTGTTGGGCACTATTGCTGGACACTACTGCCGGACACTGGTGTTGGACACTACTGCGGGACACGGGTCTTGTACACTACTGCGGGACACTGGTCTTGGACACTACTGCGGGACACTGGTGTTGGGCACTACTACTGGACACTACTGCGGGACACTGGTGTTGGGCACTAATGCTGGACACTACTGCGGGACGCTGGTGTTGGACACTACTGCGTGACACTGGTCTTGGACACTACTGCTGGACACTGCTGCTGGACACTACTGCTGGACACTGGTCTGGACACTACTGCTGGACACTGCTGGACACTACTGCTGGACACTACTGCTGGACACTACTGCTGGACACTACTGCTGGACACTACTGCGGGACACTGGTGTTGGACACTACTGCTGGACACTACTGCTGGACACTACTGCTGGACACTACTGCTGGGACACTGGGTACTGCTGGACACTACTGCTGGACACTGGTACTGCTGGACACTACTGCTGGACACTACTGCTGGACACTACTGCTGGACACTGCTGCTGGACGTTACTGCTGGACACTACTGTTGGACACTACTGCTGGACACTACTACTGGACACTACTGCTGGACACTACTGCTGGACACTACTGCTGGACACCACTGCTGGACACCACTGCTGGACACTACTGCTGGACACTACTGCTGGACACTACTGGGGACACTACTGCTGGACCCTCCTGCCGGACACTACTGCTGGACACTACTGCGGGACACTACTGCTGGACACTACTGCTGGACACTACTGCTGGACACTACTGCTGGACACTACTGCTGGACACTACTGCTGGACACTACTGCTGGACACTACTGCTGGACACTACTGCTGGACACTACTGCTGGACACTACTGCTGGACACTACTGCTGGACACTGCTGCTGGACACTACTACTGGACACTACTGCTGGACACTACTGCTGGACACTACTGCTGGACATAAATGCTGGACACTACTGCTGGACACTACTACTGGACGCTACTGCTGGACACTACTGCTGGACACTACTGCTGGACACTACTGCTGGACACTACTGCTGGACACTACTGCTGGACACTACTGCTGGACACTACTGCTGGACACTACTGCTGGACACTACTGCTGGACACTACTGCTGGACACTACTGCTGGACACTACTGCTGGACACTACTGCTGGACACTACTGCTGAACACTACTGCTGGACACTACTGCTGGACACTACTGCTGGACACTACTGCTGAACACTACTGCTGGACACTACTGCTGGACACTACTGCTGGACACTACTGCTGAACACTACTGCTGGACATTACTGCTGGACACTACCGCTGGACACTACTGCTGGACACTACTGACACTCCTGCTGGACACTGCTGCTGGACACTACTGCAGGACACTGCTGCTGGACACTACTGCTGGACACTACTGCTGGACACTACTGCTGGACACTACTGCGGTACACTGGTGTTGGACACTACTGCTGGGCACTGCTGCTGGACACTGCTGCTGGACACTACTGCAGGACACTGCTGCTGGACACTACTGCTGTACACTACTGCTGGACACTACTGCTGGACAGTACTGCTGAACACTACTGCTGGACACTACTACTTAACACTACTGCTGGACACTACTGCTGGACACTACTGCTGGACACTACTGCTGGACACTACTACTGGACACTACTGCTGGACACTTAATAACATCAAGGTTGTCCAGGTGAGTGTGAAGACTGTATCACCAGGGATATATTATATAATCAATTGTTTTCCTTCAGGACCTTAAACAAATTAACAGTTATATTACATTGCTTATAACATCACATAGTAATATTGCACTAACACCAATACAGTTGTTGCCCTAAAAAAAATAAATGCATCAGTAGCGAGTAAGAAAGATTAAAATGGTAGATTATAAATATACTTGCAGACCCACTTCAGTTCTGGCAGTGTTCTACTGTACCAAGAAACCTCCCTCCCAGGTTCACACTTTATCATTAGTAAGATCTTACATGTAGGATCAAAATAAAGAATAATGAGAGATACTTCCAGAGAGGAGTATCTAGTAAGGCGCCTTGTATGTCCTCATGGAGGGTGATACTGGTGACTTAATTTCGAGATCTCCACTTTAAATGGGTATTCCTCTGGTCGAAGTGATTGTCTATGATGACTTTTAAAGATTAAATACTGTTGAATGCACTGTTAGGGCGCTTAATCCTTCTTAAAGAACCAAAATCAACAAATGACTTACAATAGTCTTGCTCACCCTTAGAGTTGCCACAAGTACTAAACTCTAGCTCTTGGTTTTAATTAATATGATTTTCGTTCGCTATTTCATCTGACTCTGTCTCCCTCGGGGAAACCAAAAATAAGTAATAATAAATGTATCTACTAAAAAAAATAAAATGTAATGCGAGCTTCAAAGGAAATGAAATTATTACATTTCCTTTGAACATACCTGGGACATATTTATGTCAATTATCTGTTATTGTAAACACCGGGTAACACTTTTATTGTAAACACCGGGTAACACTTTTATTGTAAACACCGGGTAACACTTGCAGGTAAAACTTGATTAAGTTTATCAACACGAAACTTAAATAGTCGCAAATTTAATAATGTTAAGTAGATTAATTATTTTAAATCAAGAAAGCAATAACTTTTTCTCTCTTATAAGACGCAGTAACAATAATAAATAAACTTCAGTACTATGAAAAATTACAAATATTTTTCATACCTCGTGTCGAGTGGTAATGAACGTAGTTGATTTATAGGAAGCCTTCATGAGTCAGTCTGCTCCAGCCTTCTTGTGCTGTTAGAGTAGCTCTTCTGATCATTCGTGTTAACTCGTGGTTATCCCCTTTTAAACTTTCTAGTCTTCTTATTTTCCTCTTCTTGGAATCTCGAAATACAATATTTTAACTGAGTCTTCTTTATTTACCTCTTCTTGGAATCTTGAAAGACTATTTTAATGGACGAGAGAAGATATAACTTATTCTTATGATATTCATATGTCTGTGAATTATATTTTTCTTATGCTCATGACTAATTTGGACATTATGTTACAAGTGGTCACAATTACTGGTTCATGAGCAATATTTTTTTTCTGCTCTGGTCAATTAGTTTCTTGGATTAACCAATTTGGTTCTATTTGCAGATGACAACCTATGGTATCTCCCATTCAAAACAAGTTAAAGAGTGAGACACTTGTGCAACATCTGAGACGCTTGTGCAACATATTGTGAAACATATCGCCTGCCAGTGGCTTCATCAGTGCAATACAGAGAAGAAAGTGGACAACGAGGAGGAGTTTGAAGTAATCAGTTCTTCAGCATGAAGTCGATGTGTTCAACTACCAATAAACTCTTAACACTGACAAGACCTTCTATATGATGTGATTTTTTTTTGCAATGTGATTCTCACATTGTAAGATAAGATGAGGTAAAATTCTTAGACAGCAACTTAACAGCAACTTGAAGAAAGTCTCCAAAACAGTAGCCATTCTCTCTCAAATGCGTTACTATGCCTGGTATTTGTTCCTGAAGTCAATAATGACACTAAAAGCCACTGTAGGAACAATCTTCCCATCTAGTGCCAAACAACTCACTCCCTCACTCTTCAAAAGCTTAAACATAAGAACATAAGAACATAAGAAAGGAGGAACACTGCAGCAGGCCTGCTGGCCCATACTATTCATCCCACTAACAAAACATTTGCCCAACCCAACTTAGCATAACATTTGCTCATACTACTGTGCATACTATATTTTTTTTTTATTATCACACTGGCCGATTCCCACCAAGGCAGGGTGGCCCGAAAAAGAAAAACTTTCACCATCATTCACTCCATCACTGTCTTGCCAGAAGGGTGCTTTACACTACAGTTTTTAAACTGCAACATTAACACCCCTCCTTCATACTATATATACAGGACAATTGAACAACAGACTTTGCTCTGAAACTCTTTCTGGATAGCTGCAACAGAGCTGATAGTTATAAGACACAAGCATCTTGATATTCCTCGTGTTCGACTCAACCTGAGTAAATACTCAATGCACATAAAAGGCCCTAAAAATATGGAACTCTCTGCCTCAAGATGCTGCATGACTCTTGTGGGTTTAGTGCTTAGTTTTGATTGTAATAATAATCTGCTTGAAGATTTCAAATATTCCTTATCTGCCAAGTGATTCAAAGTTACAGCTTTAAATAACTACCTTAGTTCATGTATTCACAATTGTTAAAATAATCAAGGTGCTATTTTCAGGTGGTAAAGTGTAATACGTACATTATTTTAATATTATATTCCCTAGCTCCCTTATTTAATTACCATAATTGTTCACCACAACTTATTTTAGTCCCTTTTATATTGTCTCCTTTATTTTAGCTTTAAAGAACTACCTTAGTTCATATATTTACATTTGTTAAAATAATTCAGGTGCTTTTTTTAGCTGCAGAATATTTACTTTGTCTTATACTTAAGTCTAATTATAGATCCACTATAAATCTTATGATTACAAGCATTGATCCTGATACCAACATCTTACTGAATGACTTAAATGAATCAAACAGTAACTGTAATTACTACACAGCAGAACAATCAAAGGCCAACAACAACATAACTCTCTTTAACTACAATGTCAGATCTTTAAGCAAACATTACAATGACCTCACAGCATTATTAAATTCCCTGGATGCCATGATGTCCATCATTGCTCTCACCGAAACCTGGCTAAAGCCAGATACTGCAGATGTCTATGCCATTCCTGGTTACACAGCCATACACAACTGTAGGCCAGATCAACCAGGGGGTGGCACACCTATATACTACTCAGACCAACTAGAATGTATCACTAATACTTGCACAAGGGATGAACATGGGGAATATATAATAGCTAAATTCAAATCCAAATACCTACAAAAACCTCTCACAGTGATAAACATCTACAGAGTACCACAGTCAAACATTAGCCGCTTTAGTGAAAACTTAGGAAGTATGATAACTGATGCACACATGAATAAAGATCACTTACTACTCTCAGGTGACTTCATTATATATCTCCTGCAAGACCAGGACCCACACGTTACTGAATTCACAAACACTATGAGTAACTGCTTGTTGCTACCAACAGTAACAAAACCTACAAGAATTACAGAGACTAGTGTTTCCCTATTAGACCACATCTGGACCAACACCATATCCCCTTTAAAATCAGGCATAATCACAGATAATACCACAGACCACTACCCTACCTTTCTCATAACCAATCTAGGTAAATTACCCCAAGACACTACTAAAGTAACCTTCAGACTTCACAATAAGGCAGCCATTAATAACTTCACAACAGCAATGACAAACATCAACTTGCTAACTGAGCTAGAAACCTATACAGATACTGACGAATGTATTAATAATTTTCTAAGAAAGACCCAGTACCTCTTTAACAAGCACTGCCCTAAAAAAACCAAACAGATGACAGCTAAGAGACTGAACAATCCCTGTCTAACACTAGTATCCTCAAATCCATAAATATAAAGCACCTATAAGAAAAACAGTATAGAATGGGTCACAGAACCAGAGACCAAACCAAATGTTTCTCACAAATCCTAACCAGCCTGATAAGAAGGGCATAAGAATTGTATTATGAGAGCAGATTGTCCAACTTAAAAGGTGATATAAAAAAGACCTGGAAAACCCTATCTGAAATTCCAGGAACAAAAAAGATATCAGGAAACAGAGCAATCAAACTAACAAAACCAGATGAACCCCAACTCCCACCAACTGGAACAGCAAACAAACTCAATGATTTCTTCTACACCTTAGGAAAAAACTTTGCCAATAAAATCCCAAGCTCAAATGCCCCACCCAATGACTACCTCACTGGCAACTATCTGAACACACTGTTCCTAGCTCCAACTAACCCAACAGAAGTCTCCCTTATTATCAACACACTAAAAAACAAGACAGGAGATTTAAATACCTTACCACCCTTTATATACAAAAAAACTTCAAGTGCTGTCACCAATCATTGCAACACACTTTAACAAATCCATCGAAACCTCTATCTTTCCCACAGTTCTCAGAATTGCGAGGGTCACCCCGATACATAAAGGAGGAGATGAAACAGACTTGAATAACTATAGGCCAATATCTAACTTACACCCTCTCTCTAAAGTCTTTGAAAAATTAATTCATAAGCGAATCTATTCCTACCTCATCTCCCACAACGTGCTCAACCCCTGTCAGTTTGGGTTCAGGCCTAATAAAAATACGAATGATGCTATTATACACATGTTAGAACAAATATACACTGCACACGAGAAAAAAAGAAGTCCCATTGGGGATCTTCATTGATTTACGTAAAGCTTTTGATACAGTTGACCATGACTTGCTGCACATAAAATTGTCACACTATGGTATAAGAGGGCACTCCCTCAACTACCTCAAGTCGTACCTCAGCAACAGAAGCCAATATGTGTACACAGATGGAGCAAAATCTTCCGCACAGCCAATTACAGATGGTGTCCCACAGGGAAGTGTCCTTGGCCCCCTTCTCTTTCTCATTTACATAAACGACCTACCAAATGCATCGCAAATACTCAAACCCACACTATTTGCAGATGACACTACATACGTCTTCTCTCACCCAAGCCCAGTCATGCTAGCCAATACTGTAAATACTGAATTACAGAAAAGATCTATCTGGATGATGATTAACAAACTTACTCTCAATATTGACAAAACCTAGTTCATACAGTTTGGAAACAGAACTACAGATATCCCTCTTAACTTAATGATAAATGCATCACCTATCACAAAGCTCACAGAGGAAAAATTCTTAGGAATCCACCTTGATAACAGACTCAAATTTCAAACACATATACAACAAATTTCCAAGAAAATCTCCAAGACCGTGGGCATACTGTCGAAGATATGGTACTATGTTCTACAGTCAGCCCTCCTGGCCCTATATCACTCACTTATTTACCCCTGTCTCACCTATGGAATTGTGCATGGGGCTCAACAACAATAGACCATCTCAGACCATTAATTACCCAACAACAGGCTACAGTCAGAATGATAACAAATTCCCACTACAGGCAGCACACTCCACCAATGTTCAAAACTCCAAGCCTACTCACCGTACATAACATCCATACTTATTATTGTACCTACTACATACATAGAACACTTAACTCGGATATAAACCCTCCCCTCAAACGTCTTCTTACCAACCTCAACAGAACACGAATATAAAAGAAATACTGTCTGTTTATCAATTCAAGACTTTTCTTAAAAACCACTTACTCACCCACAACTAAATAAATACTGATTAACTGTATCTCATAAATGTATAACCCTCGAACCCTCGACTGGTCCGAACCCTTGACTGGTCCGAACCCTTGACTAGTTTCAAACGGATTCGTTGGACAATAAAGCAGACTGTAAACGGATGGGGTTGTAGGCGCCCTTATCAAACACAAACAATAAATATAAATCAGGAACATACACGGTAAGCTGTCCAATATACAAGTACAGTTAGAAATAGAAATACAAATAGCTAGAGCTTCATTTAAGGAGGTTATTAATAGAGTATTCAAGAGGTTACTAGTAGAATTACAGTAAATCAACCATTCAAATCATTATGAAGCTCTGTGTAGTCTGCAGTCAATCAAACAAACGGGCTTCCACTTGGATAAATTGTCATTTTTGTGGAAATTGGTGTCACGCCCCTTGTGCAGATATCCAAGAACTAGCGCTACAAGCAGTATTAAAACAGGGAAGTGTTTTTGGGTATGCCCAAATGAGATAAATCTGTGGACTAAAATCACAAGGTTATTAAAAGAGGATAACATCAAAGCTGCTTTCATAGAAAACCTCGAAGCTTTCTACAACAGATGGGAACATAAAAAGTCTGGGCTGAATGGTACTGTCATTGATACTGGCCATGTAGTCAGAAACTGTAAGCCTGGAGGTGATGTCCTGGTAGTCAGTAAATGTGGGGCTGATAGTGCTGTCCTGGGAGACAGTAATGGTGAAGCTGGAGGTGCTGTCCTGGGAGACAGTAATGGTGAAGCTGGAGGTGCTGTCCTGGGAGACAGTAATGGTGAAGCTGGAGATTTTGTCCAGGTAGTCGGGAATTATACGCAGGAAGGAATACATATAAATGACCTCATAGGGGACAGGAACCGTAGTGGGGAAACAAGTGTAGTCAAAGATAAGATAAAACCAATATTGCAAACTAGAAATACCACAGGAAATAGCAAACAAGATGACTCCACTAGCAATAGTGAGGATATATTACCAAAAACAACTGGTGGGAGCTCCATTGTTGGTGCTAGGGAGGATAGGAATAAGACAGGTAAACATGCACCAACAGGGAATACAGTCACAGAAACCCAAGGCAAACGGAAACCAAGCCTGTGCACATACTATGCACTTGGTATCTGCAGACATGGGAAATCTGGAAAAACAGACGGGACGTGCAACTATGACCACCCTAGAAAATGCCGTGCCCATATGACAACAGGAAAATGCAAACTCCCTTCCTGTAAGCTTTTTCACCCTGAAATGTGTACCTCTTCAGTACAGGAAAGACTGTGCTATAACTTAAATTGCCAGGCACACCATCTAAAGGGGACAAAAAGATACAAAACATCCAGGCCATGGGAAAACCTGGGTAGCCACAGCCACTCAAGAGGGAGAGGTTTTTCAGTGCCAGGAAGGAAAAAAAACTGGCAGGAAATAGCAGAAATCGTACACCAAATCCAGTCATTCCTGGAGTGGAACCACAGTCGATGGCCTCCACTCCAAACCAACAGATACAGATACTAATGCCGGAAAAAAAATCCCCCCCCCCAGTACCAACAATACCACCAGTCCGATGACATTCTTCTTTGCAAATATGCAGGGTCTAAAGCCAGCAACAAACAACAAAATACCTTTCATCCGTGGACTGCTTGCAGAGGCAAAGGCAATGTTCGCGGCTTTCACTGAGACCCACATAAAGGATCACTTGGACAACGAAATATGGATCCCAGGTTACAACCTATACTGATGTGACAGAGTAAACAGGCAAAAGGGGGGGGGGGGTTGGCCTGTACATTGCAGAGTCACTTGTTTGCACAGAACTGCTTAATGCCTCAAATGATGTAGTGGAAGTTTTAGCAGTAAAGGTCGAGAACCAAAACCTAGTCATTGTGGTAGTC
Source organism: Cherax quadricarinatus (assembly GCF_038502225.1). Lineage (NCBI taxonomy): Eukaryota > Metazoa > Arthropoda > Malacostraca > Decapoda > Parastacidae > Cherax > Cherax quadricarinatus. Next base: position 18,485 of record NW_027200621.1, read on the forward strand.
TACAAGCCTCCGGATGCAACATCCCAGCAATTCCAGGAACAGCTGTTAAAAATTGACCACTGTCTGGAAAATCTTCCAGCTCCTGCACCCAACATCTTGCTCCTGGGGGATTTCAACTTAAGGCACCTAAAATGGAGGAATATAGCAAATAATATTTTTGCAGTAATAACACCAGGAGGCAGCTCTGATGAAAACTCACACTCACACGAGCTTTTAAATCTCTGCACAAAATTCAATTTAAACCAGCAAATAATAGAGCCTACTAGACTGGAGAAT
>NW_027200622.1:0-18752 GCF_038502225.1 Cherax quadricarinatus
AGTCTAAGAAATAAGATAGATGAGCTAAGATTACTCGCAAGTGCAGGTAATATAGGTATTATTGCTATAACTGAAACCTGGTTCAACTTGAAGGATAGAGAAATGCCTTCTGAATGCAACATAAAGGGCTATGAACTATTCCACACTGATAGGGCCAATAGGAAGGGTGTTGGAGTGGCAATGTATGTTAGAGATAATTTAAATTGTTATGATAGACATTATATAAGATTAGAAACATCGGACACAAAATCTATTTGGCTACAGTTTCTCGAGGGGTATGAAAAATTAATTTTGGGTGTGATATATAGGCCCCCAAACCTTGATAGAGAGTGAAGTAAGTTGCTATGGGACGAAATTCATAAGGCGTCTAGATATGAAAATGTTGTGTTAATGGGGGAAACAGTTTGTGACAGAACCAACTAGAGGAAACAATCTGCTTGACTTGGTTCTTGCCAACAAAGATTCACTAATTAATAATCTTGAGGTTAATGATGAGCTTGGGGAAAGTGATCACAAATCACTTAGTTTCAATATATTATGGAATTACCCAGTAAACTGCAATCAAGTCTCTGTCCCAGACTTTCGATTGGCTGATTTCATGGGACTGAAAAATTACCTGGGTGGGCTAAATTGGGATGATCTGACTATGGGTCAGGTAGCTGGTGTTGGTTGCCAATATGACATTTTTCAGAGCATAGTTCTAGCTGCTCAGTCAACTTTTGTTCCGAGTAGGGAAATTAGATCTAACAAAAATGATCCCAAATGGATGAACAATAGATTAAAACATCTCATTGGTCAAAAGAGAGGCATATATAGGCGTATCAAAAGAGGGGATGGGCAGTTAAGAAATCAATATATTCAATTAAAGAGAGAAATAAAAAAAGGAATAAGAAAAGCAAAAAGGGATTATGAGGCTAAGGTCGCAAGGGATTCGAAGACTAACCCAAAAGGGTTCTTTCAGGTATACAGAAGTAAGATTAGAGACAAGATAGGCCCACTTAAGAGTAACTCAGGTCAGATCACTGACAGTGATAAGGATATGTGTGAAATTTTCAATTCTTACTTCCTCTCAGTTTTTACTCAGGAAGATACTAGCGAAATTCCAGAAATAATAAATTATGTAGAACAGGACGATAATAAACTATGCACGATTGCAGTAACTAGTGACATGGTCCTCAGACAAATAGAGAAATTAAAACCTAACAAATCCCCAGGCCCTGATGAATTGTTTGCAAGGGTTTTAAAGGAATGTAAAGAGGAACTTTGCAAACCTTTGGCTAATCTTTTCAACATATCACTACAAACTGGCATAGTGCCTGATAAGTGGAAAATGGCAAATGTAATACCTATTTACAAGGCAGGTGACAGGTCCTTAGCTTCGAACTATAGACCAATAAGCCTTACCTCCATAGTGGGAAAATTTATGGAATCAATAATTGCCGAGGCAATTCGTAGCCATCTTGATAGGCATAAATTGATAAATGAATCTCAACACGGTTTTACTAAGGGGCGTTCCTGTCTTACGAATTTACTAACTTTTTTCGCTAAGGTGTTTGAGGAGGTAGATCATGGTAATGAATATGATATTGTGTATATGGACTTCAGTAAGGCTTTCGATAGAGTTCCACATCAGAGACTTTTGAGGAAACTTAAGGCACACGGAATAGGAGGAGAAATTTTTTCCTGGGTAGAGGCATGGTTGACAAATAGGCAGCAAAGAGTTTGCATAAATGGGGAGAAATCAGAATGGGGGCACGTCGCAAGCGGTGTTCCACAGGGGTCAGTGTTGGGCCCCTTGTTGTTCACAATTTACATAAACGATATAGATGAGGGAATAAATAGCGACATAAGCAAATTTGCTGATGACACCAAAATAGGCCGTCCAATTCATTCTATTGAGGACATTAGTGCACTCCAGGATGATTTGAATAGACTGATGCAGTGGTCGGAGAAGTGGCAGATGCAGTTTAATATAGACAAATGCAAAGTGCTAAATGTTGGACAGGACAATAACCATGCCACTTATAAACTGAATAGTGTAGATCTTAATACTACTGATTGCGAAAAGGATTTAGGAGTTCTGGTTAGCAGTAATCTGAAACCAAGACAACAGTGCATAAGTGTTCGCAATAAAGCTAACAGAATCCTTGGCTTCATATCAAGAAGTATAAATAATAGAAGTCCTCAGGTTGTTCTTCAACTCTATATATCCTTGGTTAGGCCTCATTTAGATTATGCTGCACAGTTCTGGTCACCATATTACAGAATGGATATAAATGCACTGGAAAACGTACAGAGGAGGATGACAAAGTTGATCCCATGTATCAGAAATCTTCCCTATGAGGATAGACTGAGGGCCCTGAATCTGCACTCTCTAGAAAGGCGTAGAATTAGGGGGGATATGATTGAGGTGTATAAATGGAAAACAGGAATAAATAAAGGGGATGTAAATAGCGTGCTGAAAATATCCAGCCAAGACAGGACTCGCAGCAATGGTTTCAAGTTGGAAAAGTTCAGATTCAGGAAGGACATAGGAAAGCACTGGTTTGGTAATAGAGTTGTGGATGAGTGGAACAAACTCCCGAGTACCGTCATAGAAGCTAAGACCTTGTGTAGTTTTAAAAATAGGTTGGATAAATACATGAGTGGGTGTGGGTGGGTGTGAGTTGGACCTGACTAGCTTGGGCTACCAGGTCTGGTGCCGTGCTCCTTCCTTAAGTGGAAGTGACCTGACTAGGTGGTCATTGTTCTAGGCCGGGGGGTGGCATGGACCTGCTTCGCATGGGTCAGTAGGCCTGTTGCAGTGTTCCTTCTTTCTTATGTTCTTATGTTCCTCACTCAGGTCACCATGTGTCACTCACACCTCACTCAGGTCACCATGTGTCACTCACGCCTCACTCAGGTCACCATATGTCACTCACACCTCACTCAGGTCACCATATGTCACTCACACCTCACTCAGGTCACCATGTGTCACTCACACCTCACTCAGGTCACCATGTGTCACTCACACCTCACTCAGGTCACCATATGTCACTCACACCTCACTCAGGTCACCATGTGTTACTCACACCTCACTCAGGTCACCATGTGTCACTCACACCTCACTCAGGTCACCATGTGTTACTCACACCTCACTCAGGTCACCATATGCCACTCACACCTCACTCAGGTCATGTGTCACTCACACCTCACTCAGGTCACCATGTGTCACTCACACCTCACTCAGGTCACCATGTGTCACTCACACCTCACTCAGGTCTCCATGTGTCACTCACACCTCACTCAGGTCAGTATCAACACTGAAACAGTTCCATTATCAAGACTGAAACAGTTCCATTATCTAGACTGAAACAGTTCCATTATCAAGACTGAAACAGTTCCATTATCAACACTGAAACAGTTCCATTATCAAGACTGAAACAGTTCCATTATCAAGACTGAAACAGTTCCATTATCAAGACTGAAACAGTTCCATTATCTAGACTGAAACAGTTCCATTATCAAGACTGAAACAGTTCCATTATCAAGACTGAAACAGTTCCATTATCAAGACTGAAACAGTTCCATTATCAAGACTGAAACAGTTCCATTATCAAGACTGAAACAGTTCCATTATCAAGACTGAAACAGTTCCATTATCTAGACTGAAACAGTTCCATTATCAAGACTGAAACAGTTCTTTTATCAAGACTGAAACAGTTCCATTATCTAGACTGAAACAGTTCCATTATCAAGACTGAAACAGTTCCATTATCAAGACTGAAACAGTTCCATTATCAAGACTGAAACAGTTCCATTATCAAGACTGAAACAGTTCCATTATCAAGACTGAAACAGTTCCATTATCAAGACTGAAACAGTTCCATTATCAAGACTGAAACAGTTCCATTATCAACACTGAAACAGTTCCATTATCAAGCCTGAAACAGTTCCATTATCAAGACTGAAACAGTTCCATTATCAAGACTGAAACAGTTCCATTATCAAGACTGAAACAGTTCCATTATCTAGACTGAAACAGTTCCATTATCAAGACTGAAACAGTTCCATTATCAAGACTGAAACAGTTCCATTATCAAGACTGAAACAGTTCCATTATCAAGACTGAAACAGTTCCATTATCTAGACTGAAACAGTTCCATTATCAAGACTGAAACAGTTCCATTATCAAGACTGAAACAGTTCCATTATCAAGACTGAAACAGTTCCATTATCTAGACTGAAACAGTTCCATTATCAAGACTGAAACAGTTCCTTTATCAAGACTGAAACAGTTCCATTATCTAGACTGAAACAGTTCCATTATCAAGACTGTAACAGTTCCATTATCAAGACTGAAACAGTTCCATTATCAAGACTGAAACAGTTCCATTATCAAGACTGAAACAGTTCCATTATCAAGACTGAAACAGTTCCATTATCAAGACTGAAACAGTTCCATTATCAAGACTGAAACAGTTCCATTATCAACACTGAAACAGTTCCATTATCAAGACTGAAACAGTTCCATTATCAAGACTGAAACAGTTCCATTATCAAGACTGAAACTTCCATTATCAAGACTGAAACAGTTCCATTATCTAGACTGAAACAGTTCCATTATCAAGACTGAAACAGTTCCATTATCAAGACTGAAACAGTTCCATTATCAAGACTGAAACAGTTCCATTATCAAGACTGAAACAGTTCCATTATCTAGACTGAAACAGTTCCATTATCAAGACAAACAGTTCCATTATCAAGACTGAAACAGTTCCATTATCTAGACTGAAACAGTTCCATTATCTAGACTGAAACAGTTCCATTATCAAGACTGAAACAGTTCCATTATCAAGACTGAAACAGTTCCATTATCAAGATTGAAACAGTTCCATTATCTAGACTGAAACAGTTCCATTATCAAGACTGAAACAGTTCCATTATCAAGACTGAAACAGTTCCATTATCAAGACTGAAACAGTTCCATTATCAAGACTGAAACAGTTCCATTATCAACACTGAAACAGTTCCATTATCAAGATTGAAACAGTTCCATTATCAAGACTGAAACAGTTCCATTATCAAGACTGAAACAGTTCCATTATCAAGACTGAAACAGTTCCATTATCTAGACTGAAACAGTTCCATTATCAAGACTGAAACAGTTCCATTATCAAGACTGAAACAGTTCCATTATCAAGACTGAAACAGTTCCATTATCAAGACTGAAACAGTTCCATTATCTAGACTGAAACAGTTCCATTATCAAGACTGAAACAGTTCCATTATCAAGACTGAAACAGTTCCATTATCTAGACTGAAACAGTTCCATTATCAAGACTGAAACAGTTCCATTATCAAGACTGAAACAGTTCCATTATCAAGACTGAAACAGTTCCATTATCAAGACTGAAACAGTTCCATTATCTAGACTGAAACAGTTCCATTATCAAGACTGAAACAGTTCCATTATCAAGACTGAAACAGTTCCATTATCAAGACTGAAACAGTTCCATTATCTAGACTGAAACAGTTCCATTATCAAGACTGAAACAGTTCCATTATCAAGACTGAAACAGTTCCATTATCAAGACTGAAACAGTTCCATTATCTAGACTGAAACAGTTCCATTATCAAGACTGAAACAGTTCCATTATCAAGACTGAAACAGTTCCATTAACAAGACTGAAACAGTTCCATTATCTAGACTGAAACAGTTCCATTATCAAGACTGAAACAGTTCCATTATCAAGACTGAAACATTTCCATTATCTAGACTGAAACAGTTCCCTTATCACGACTGAAACAGTTCCATTATCAAGACTGAAACAGTTCCATTATCAAGACTGAAACAGTTCCATTATCAAGACTGAAACAGTTCCATTATCAAGACTGAAACAGTTCCATTATCAAGACTGAAACAGTTCCATTATCAAGACTGAAACAGTTCCATTATCAAGACTGAAACAGTTCCATTATCAAGACTGAAACAGTTCCATTATCAAGACTGAAACAGTTCCATTATCAAGATTGAAACAGTTCCATTATCAAGACTGAAACAGTTCCATTATCAAGACTGAAACAGTTCCATTATCAAGACTGAAACAGTTCCATTATCAAGACTGAAACAGTTCCATTATCAAGACTGAAACAGTTCCATTATCAAGACTGAAACAGTTCCATTATCAAGACTGAAACAGTTCCATTATCAAGATTGAAACAGTTCCATTATCAAGACTGAAACAGTTCCATTATCAAGACTGAAACAGTTCCATTATCTAGACTGAAACAGTTCCATTATCAAGACTGAAACAGTTCCATTATCAAGACTGAAACATAGTTTTATTAGCACATTGTCTCACTATAACGTCCGAAACAGTTTAAAGATTTATCTTCAGTATTTAGATATGTTCTGAACTGTTGCAGTAATTTTATTGTGATTTTATACTTTATTGGTAAATAAATATGACTAACTTACTGGTTGTCGAAAAGTGGCTTCAGAGGCGAGTTTTTAGGGAAGGCGATGCCAGCAACATCCATGTATAAAACTTCTGAACTCTCCTTCAGTGTACATACTTTTACTGGTCCATCTATCAGAAAGAAGTCCTGTAGTTTATATATATATATATATATATATATATATATATATATATATATATATATATATATATATATTTCGAACTGAATAGGTAAAACTGGTCAATTAGCAAAAACTCATTTAAAATTAAGGCCTTTCTAAAATTTTCTCTTATACATTTAAAGATATTTTTTTTCATTTGCTTTAATGTAAAAATTAATAATTTTGTACTAAAAGAAACTTATAAAACTTACCTGACATTATTATAATTCACGCAATTTAATTTAGCCTAATCCAACTAAATATATTTTAAATAAGTTTACAATAATTTAATAATAAACAAACACAATGACTTATTTTTTTCGTTAGGTTCAGAATTATTTTTGCGAAATTATTGCATACACAAATTTCCACTTGCCTTATTCGGCAAGACGAGCATGGTTATTTAAGCCAAAATCGCAAATTTTGCCTATTCTTCACGACATATTTAATCACAACATATTTAATTAATAACAAACTGCGGCTAGCTGGGGTTTAGGGAGTAGTGATATTTCGCTCCTCCCACAAGGCATACTTAAATTAACAATTCACAAGCAGGTGAAATTATTTACATTGTCTCTACTTCTACAGCAGGACTCGAACCTACAAACACTGTATCAGAGTATACAGTACTTTACCACGAGTCCTGCTTTGTGGACGTAGAGACAATGTTTGTAAATAATTTCACCTGTTTGCGAATTGTTAAGTATTTCAAATCTCTCTTTCGTTGTCCACTGCATGTGGCAGGAGTTGATGAAATAATTTGAAAACAAGTCTGGTGCCCCGGGGTATGGGGTAACATCGTCTAGCTCTGGCTAGGCGCCCATACTTATCTGGAGTCTGGCTCTGTGGTAAAGTACTGTATACTAGGTTTTCTTAACTTGTTTATCTCACTCCAGATTTTTTTCCTATTCTCAGCAAAATTTGTTGAGTGCCTTACCTACTCTCTATCATTTGCACTCTCTCACCACTCTCTTCACATTTCGTTTACTCTGTATACTGCACATTTCTTAAATCACTTCTGCTTTGTAAAAACCTCTCTTTTATAGCATCATTTACCTCATCATTCCACCAATCACTTCTCTTTCCTCCTGCACCCACCCTCCTATAGCCACAAACTTCTGCTGTGTATTCTAACATTGCATTTTTAAAACTATCCCACCCTTCTTCAACCCCCCCCCCCCACTACCTATACTCACACTAGTCCATCTGTCTGCTCTTAGTTGGTAATATCTCACCCTAATTTCCTTCTCCCTTACTTTATAAACCTTCACCTCTCTCTTACTTGTTGTTGCCCTTTTCCTTTGTCCCACCTACCTCTTACTCTAAATGTAGCTACAACTAAATAATGATCCGATATATCAGTTGTCCCTCTATAAACGTGTACATCCTGGAGTCTACCCATCAACCTTTTATCCACCAATAAATAATCTAACAAACTACTTTCATTACGTGCTACATCATACCTTGTATATTTATTTATCCTCTTTTTCATTAAATATGTATTACTTATTACCAAACCTCTTTCTACACATAGCTCAATCAAAGGTTCACCATTTTCATTCACCCCTGGCACCCCAATTTACCTACTACTCCCTCCACAATATTTTTACTCACTTGAGATTGAGATTCCCAACCACAAGTACTCTCACACTTGATTCAAAACTCCCTGTGCACTCACTCAACATTTCCTAACATCTCTCTCTCTCTCCTTTACACTTCTCTCTTCTCCAGGTGCATAAACATTTACTATAACCCACTTTTCATATAATTATTATAATTAGAATCATGGGGAACGCTGAACCCGTAGAATTATACAGCGCATGTTGGGGGGGGGGGCATGAAAGATATTCAGGCTTAATTCAGGGAACCGGAACACAGATCCAAAAGCCCCTCAACAGTGTCATGGAACCTCCCTGGAGGGGCCCACTTTTTACTCCACAAAATACTTGAATTTATACATTTATATTCCCTCTTTTCCTGCTATAACTTATCCTTCATCGTTATTGCTACTCCTTCTTTCGCTCTAACTCTATTAGAAACCCCTGACCTAATCCCATTTATTATTCCCCACTGAAACTCTCCCACCCCGTTCAGCTTTGTTTCACTTAGAACCAGAACATCCAGCTTCTTTTCATTCATAACATCCACAATCATCTCTTTCTTATCATTTGCACAACATCCACGCACATTCAAACATCCCACTTTGACGGTATTCTTCATATTTTTAGTATGCTGTACGAGAAAAGGGGTTACTAGCTCATTTCTCCCAGCATCTTAGTCGACTTTTACAACACACATGGCTTATGGAGGAAAGATTCTTATTTCACTTCCCCATGAATATTCAAGGAAAAGTAATAAAAACAAGAACTATTAAGAAAAATGTGTATATGCATGTTTAGTGTGACCTAAGTGTAAGTAAAAGTACATAGATATACATGTTATCTTGTGTGTTTGTGAGACAGGAAAAAGACACCAGCAATCCTACCATCATGTAAAACAAATACAGGTTTCTGTCTCACACTCATTTGGTAGGACAGTAGTACCTCCCTTGGAGGTTGCTGTCTACCAGCCTGTTACTGATAAAATTATTGTTTGCCACCACTGTGAGCATCAGATTTATTTCCGAGTTACCAGACCTTGCTACGTGGAGGTCAGTATATATTTATATAATGTGCCATATAAGGCAAGCTAAATTTGTTTATGGAATAATTAAAGTTTATTATTAAAATCATTGCAAACTTATCTAGAATATATTTAGTTGTATTAGGCTAAATTAAATTGCACTTGCTGTAATAAGGTTAGGTAAGTTTTTCAAGGTTCTTTTGGTACAAAATTACTAATTTTTACATTAACATTGCTTGATCTGGTCAGCGGTAACAGCAGCTGCATCCTACCAGCTCTTATTCTTCAAGAAACCATCGCTCATCAAAGCTTGTGATGGCCTAATTGAAGGTACAACTACATGAACTCACGTAGACCACAAAATGACCCAAGAATACAACCCAAATCTTGACAAAATAGATCATCTAAGGAAGACAGCCCTGCTAACCCAAACACCGCCTCCACTGCCAGACGAACACTTAACCCAAGCTCAGGGAAATAAAGCCTTCTCCTCCATAACTTCACAGTATCTACTTTAGTGATACTATGAAAGGAAATCGCAGAAGAAACAACAGCAGTAACAAAAGAATAACACCAAGGACTCTATAACTCAACATGTCTATCCAGCAGGACGCCGGTGTATTATCAACCCCCCTCACTACCACCCAGGGAACAACAACAACAAACATGGCTGACTCCCCCTCCAACTCCACTCCCTTCAAAGGATTCACTCATGAACACCCAGGTATGATTATTCCTGACACTATTAGGGAATACATCGTCGCCCTAGAAAATGTAAACAAAGATATTAAAGCAACACTTGCGCGATATGAATCCAAGGTCACCATCCTTGAGAACAAGATCCGAAACCTTGAAGAGAAGATTACATCGGGAAGTGCTGACACAGAAAATACTCTGAAAACAGCTATAGCCAGTCACACTGAGCAAATAACAACATTAAATATGAAGGTTGAAGAAGCAATCAAGGACTGGAATCAGAACATGCACACTCGACTGAATGAATACCTTGATTTCCAAGACGACAAGACTGAACAAGATAAGTTGTCTGATGCAGTTATAACAAACAACCCTCACATTCCTAGTGACATAACCCAAGAACAGCGCAAAGAAACTGCTATCAGGATAATACAGGACCACGTACGAGTTATTGTGCAAAACAATGAAATCAAAGAAACTCGTTTGCTAGGAAAAGAAGGTAGTAGACACAGTATTATGATCAGACTTCATTCATATGATAGAAAAAAAGACCTAATTAAATCAGCAATTGCAATGAAAAATGTAGTGTACATCAACGAGTGTCTAACGAGAAAACATCAAAACCTTCTGTTCAGGTTGAGAAAATTTAAATAGGAAAGCAAAATACGTCAGTGTTTCACTCGAGATGGGAAAATACCTGGATAAAGTTACGTAACGTTCGCTTTGAGGCGGATGAAGCTGATATCAGAAAAGTCTTCGAGAAATATGGGACAGTTCATTTTGCCCAGCATGGTATGTGAATAGCAGGCACCTACGCAGGTTTGCCAGAAGGTACTTTTAACCTTAAAATGACATTGAGACATCCCATACCGTCTTACGTTTATCTTCACGACTTCAGGACACAGGTCATGGTTTAACAAGTCACTAGAGACTAGCACCTTCCCGAAACTACTCAAGATGGCAAGGGTTACACCAATACATAAAGGTGGTGACCCTACAGACTTAAACAACTATAGGCCAATATCAAACTTACCATTGCTATCCAAAATCTTTGAGAAACTCGTGCACAGGAGACTATATTCATTTATAACGGCACAAAACATACTCAACCCCTGCCAATTTGGATTCAGGAAAAATAAAAGCACTAATGATGCAATCATAAAAATGCTAGATCTGCTTTACACAGCATTGGAAAATAAGGAATATCCACTAGGAATTTTTATTGACCTAAGAAAAGCTTTTGACACAGTAGACCACGACATCCTACTCCACAAACTTGACCATTATGGTATAAGAGGCCATGCGCTTGCATATTTCAAATCTTACCTTACTAATAGGTATCAGTATGTCACCATTAAAGACACAGGATCAGCAACACGGCCACTTGATACTGGAGTTCCGCAGGGAAGTGTCCTTGGTCCCCTGCTCTTCCTCATATACATCAATGATCTTCCAAACGTATCCCAACACCTGAAACCCATTCTCTTTGCTGACGACACGACTTATGTCATCTCTCACCCTAATCTTGCCACCCTCAACACCACTGTGAATGAGGAGCTGATCAAAATATCGACTTGGATGACAGCATATAAACTTACGCTTAACACTGACAAAACCTACTATATTATGTTTGGTAGCAGAGCAGGAGATGCACAAATTAACATTAAGATTGACAACACTCTAATTACCAGAAATAATGGGGGCAAATTCCTAGGCTTATACCTTGACAACAACCTGAATTTCAGCACCCATATCCAGCATATAACCAAAAAAGTATCCAAAACGGTTGGGATCTTCTCCAAGATACGATACTACGTACTGCAAAATGCCCTTCTCACACTATACCACTCACTTATTTATCCATACCTCACCTATCCTATTTGTGCTTGGGGATCAACTGCAGCAACACACCTAAAGCCAATAATAACCCAACAAAAAGCTGCAGTAAGAATAATCACTAAATCCCATCCCTGGCAACACCCCACCACCCCCACTCTTCATAGATCTAAACTTACTCCCTGTTCAGTACATCCACACTTACTACTGTGCAATCTACATCTACAGGACCTTAAATTCTAATATCAACCTTGACCTAAAATGCTTTCTTGATAGTTGTGACAGAACCCACAGGCATAACACCAGACACAAACATCTCTATGACATTCCCCGTGTCCGACTAAACCTTTACAAAAATTCAATGTATGTCAAAGGCCCTAAAATCTGGAATACCCTACCTGAAAACTCTAGAACTGCAGACACATTCATCACCTTCAAAACTACCATTAGAAAACATCTTATCTCCCTGATACACCCCATCAACTAACTACACGGATACCACCTGGTGGTTCACACTTACACTCACTCACTCATTTGACCATAAACAGAAATATTAATCTCAATCTTAAAAATCCTAACTAGTCATAATCCTGTGATACTCCAATACTGAAACTATGTACTGTGCCAAAACAAAAGCATTCACATTGCTAAACTTACAAACTAGTATTTAGTCACTTAGCCATAATACCAACTTACCTCATAATTTGTAATATTTTACAATTAAGAATAAAACTAAGTCTGCCCGAAATGCCTAGCCATGCTAAGCGTTCTAGTGGTACACTCTGTAATCACTATTTTACTACATGTAAACCACACAATAACCAAATTTCTGTAAACTCAGCATTGTAATCCTTATAGAGAATAAACTTTGAATTTGAATTTGAATATGACAAAGGCTCATTACAATTGAAAAGAATATATACGAGAAAATGTAACAATTACTTCCAGCCTTCTCATTAATCAATAAACCAAAAAAAAAAAAAAAAAATAAAAATAAACCAAAAGCTAACATCATAATCCTACTAGCACATCTACATACTTATCCCTAACATTACAGCTTTACATATACCAAAATACAAATAAACATACAAAGAAAACAGCTTAGATCTCAAAACCGACTCATTACAGTTACAATAAACCCGTATACAAAAATCTCAGACACAAAAGGAATGCGTCTATAAACTGGCTAGATATATCTGTATACCATACAGCCAAAACTTACGTCAAGAACATAGCATGAAAAACCTATATCAGGGTGCTGACAGTCTATAAGTACATCTTAACATACAAAAAAATAGAACATAACAAACTAAAAAAAAAAAAAAAAACACTTCATATGGCAAAGAACAATACCGTTGTATAATGCTATACAAAGTACATTGAAATGACAATTAAAACAAAGTATCGAAAAGGGAACATACAACAAGCAGGTGTTGAATACCTATAAACCTACACATCACATACACCACAGTATTATCTTTGTATAACACCTTTGAGGACAAAAAGAAAATCCAGTCATACTTAGATCATGCCTTGTGTCACCTCAATCCTTCAAACACACAAATACTGTGAGATGTACCCTCTCACACATTATACACACAATCATGTAGTGCAACAACACTACTTACATATTATATTCAATACCTTCTGAAAAACAATGTGAAAAACATATCTTACACAACTACCCAGACCAAACTCACATCACAAAAGAAGCTTATTTATTATATTACCAAACATACCACACACGCTAACATCCATACACATTTCCATACTCAAGAAAACTAGCCCGCCGCAACCCCTTACTTTACACTTAAATCTCTTAAATCCTTCAACCTGAATCTACGATAACCTTCAGTAAATGCTGTCTCCCATCTTCCCCCATAAAGATCCCTATTGCGGCACTTTGTTCTATACATCGTGGCCCCTAACACTCTTATCCTTTCCTCGACTCCCACCTCCCTCATTGCCCAAGATATATAAATAAAATCAGTGACCACATACGCAACCGCATTCACCACCTGCTGACTCCACCCACCTATATCTAAACTTAACACCCGCAACACCTGTAACCCTTCCCCACCCACTAACCTAACTACCCTACTTAGCCAGACCCTCACATCTTCTAAACAAGTACAAAAGTACACAGCGTGAAATATAGTTTCCGGACATCCACACGCTTTGCACTCCCCACCCTCCCTTAATCTCCTATTAAATAACACAACCCCAGACGGCAAGATCCCATGTAAAAACCTAAACATAACCTCCCTGACACTTGGTTTTACACGTAGTTGTTGAAGACATTTCCATACAGAACCCCATGCATACATAGGGTATGCCCCCTCAACTGCCGCCACCACAGACCCACCCCCCACCCTCTCAAGAACCTTCAATTTAAGCTGTTTCGGATCCCTTACCTTCAGTAAAACTCGCAACATAGCCTCCCCAAACATTAAATCCCTACCCCTCCACCACCGTTGCATATCCATGCGCAGTCTTTCAAGGCCCCCCCCGCTCACCCCCTCCCTCACAAACCCCCTTTTCAGAAACACACTCAACATACGCTTCTCAAGAGGTATAAGCCCCAGCCCCCCCTGGCTAACGGGAAGCGACACCACCCCTCTACTTAGCCAGTCACAACCCGATCCCCATATAAATCTGAATACCCGCAGTTGCAACCGTTGCACCTCACACCGTCGTAACGGATATATTGCCACCACGTGCCATAACTTGCTATACAACAGGACATTCGTGACTATAACCCTTTGATGCAACGTTAATTGCTCTGCCCTCAAACCTCCCAATCTTTTCAAAACTCCATCCACGGTGCGCCTCGAATTTGCCTCTTGTGCATCCCTATCATTCCGCATGTACACTATCCCACATATCAACAACTGATCTACCACACGCCACCCACCCTCAACAGTCTCACCATTATGTACACTATCCCCTAGATCCAAATACTTGGACTTTACTACATTAATTTTCATCCCCGTAGCCTCACCAAAAACGTCTATCACCCTTCCTACCTTATGTAAATCCCTCACATCCCTCACCAAGACAGTCGTATCATCCACGTAACCCACTATACCCGCTTCCCCTTCTCGTGCAAAACCAACCCTCGCTCTCGCTATACTCCACCTAACTGCCCTATAAAAGGGTTCCTGAAGACATGCAAACAAAATTTGCGACAGAGGGCATCCCTGTCGCAAACCCCTTCCCATCTGTATGCTATCACCTAGTCGTCCATTAACCTGTATTCTCATAACTGCACCCAGATACAAAGTTTTTGCCCAAGAAACAATTTCCCTCCCGAAACCCAACCAACGCATAAAACTCCATAATGCATCCCTTTCTACGCTATCATAAGCAGCTCTCCAATCCAGAGCCAAAACACCCCCTCCCCCCTCCCCCCTATGCTCTATAAAACTCCTAATAACTCCATGCCCTTCATACATTGATCTACCCGGTATGCCATATTGTCCTCTATCAATTACTTTACCTAAAACCTGTTTGATTCTGTTCCCTAATACCCTTGCAAATAACTTATAATCACCGCACATAAGCGATATTGCACGGTAATCTTCTACCGTGGTCTGTCCACCCTTCGGCACTAATACAACAACAGCAGTCCTTTGCTGCTCACCCATTGCCCCATCTTCCTTCATTACATTGAACAATCTGACTAAAAATCTCCTCAATACTTCCCAGTTCTTAACATAAAAATCATTAGGCAACCCGTCTACACCCGGTGCCTTACCTAAACTTGCACCTGCTATAGCTTGCCAAATTTCCCCTTCCGTAATCTGTCCTTCCAAAGTCTCCCTATCTCTACCATCAAGCTCGCATTGCACATAACCACCCATTTCCCTTAAAGCATCATCTCGTATACCCACATGTTGTGCATATGACCTAAACCATGCATCAAGATATCCACTCATACCTTCAGTCGACATCAATACCTGCCCTTCCCTATACCCTCCCATCCCCACATGAACAGTTAATCCCATCATCTCCGTCGCCGCTCTCCTCTTACGCTGTCCTCTCAATACACACGCCGATGGCCTATCACCCCATAACACCTCCTCCAACCCCGCCAAAACGCGTGCACCATCAAATCTTTCATTTTGCAAATCCCTAATGCTCTCCTTTAATCCCTCAATATCTCCCACCGGGTAACTAACCCTCCCACGTTCGTAGCAAGCTCTCAACTGCCCCTCAAGATAAGATTGAAACCCATACTTTAACCTATTATATTCCCCCCCACTACGTACATAAAAATCCTTAATACCTGATTTCGCCACCGAGTCCCACCATCTAACCAGATCACCATTCCCAGGCGCTTCTGCCTCCAACCCCTCCCAAAACTGTTTAAATGACTGTCTATATTCTTCTTCATGCAACAACTTTACATTTAACTTCCAATACCCCCTACCCCTTCGTGGCAACCCCTCCCAACCCAAATCCACCATAACACCCCTATGATCAGAAAATACCACATCCAACACCCTCACCCTATGTATTACTACCCTTCTGGGGACGTACAAACGATCGAGCCTAGCAGCATACCCACGCCTAAAAAATGTATGCTCTACCTCCCCCACCCCACAGATATCGATCAAACCCACCCCTGATAACAATTCTCCCAATATTCCCATACAATGCCCCGCCCCCCTCGGTTCCACATCCTTACGCCTTATCACACAGTTCCAATCACCTCCTATCACGGCTACCCCTGGCAATCCACGCAAGTAGTAAACCAGCACGTCCCTCACAAATTTATTCTTAACGCGTACGTCACCCTCTGCCGGGCCATACACACACACCAACGTCATCTGTACCTGACCCCATAATCCATCCACACGTATCACCCTCCCCTCCCCCCCTTCACAATGCCTGACAACCAACGGGCTAGTTTCCTTTACCAATATAGCCACACCGCCTTTCAATCTGACTGCATGTTCAACATACACCTTATATCCCTCCACCTTCAACTCATAACCATGTCTATAATTATGCTCCTGCAAGAACACAACGTCAACACCATGACGCTCCAAAAACTCCCTAAACCACTCACACTTTCTCTGCGACCTCAAACCATTGATGTTCAATGTCAAGCACTTAAAACCGACAAAGAAGGTTTCCCTCTTGACACAACCTTTTTGTCACCTGATCGCCTCATTACACTCTTATCCCTCCCCCTCCCCCTTTTTGTGCACTCTTACTCGATCCCTGTCCCTGAGTGTCTTTTGAACCCCTCTGCGTGACATCCGCCCATGTTTTCTTCCCTGAACGTTGTGCGGGCGTAAGCACTTCATCTGAATCATAAAGCGCTGCTGCGCACTTTCGCGTCGTACTGTCGACCTGTATCTCGTCATCAATCTCATCACCACGATGAACCTCAACCTCCACCGTATTCACAGACAAGACAGCCTTGTCACACACCTTAGGACGAACTACCTTCGCCCCGCCGTCCTCTATAGTAGTCTCAAGATCCAGGACCGTGCCTTCTTCCTGATAAGGCCCCGTGCCCAAAATATCCATAAGCATCGTCCTTATCGATGCTTCCTCCTTGCTATCATTCACTTCTGCGATGATCTCCTCCAATGCCTGAACCACGCCCAAGGAAGGGGATTCCCCCCCACTCGTAGCACCTGCCATCTTCTCTGCCCTCTCAACCTCCTCACTCCATGACGCACTCTGCGGAGGCAGTGTCGAAAAAGGCTGCTCTTGCTCCACTCTCCTCTCCTCTACGTTTCTTCGTTGTTGCAGGTCGTTGTCTCCACGTCCTCTACCACATTGCGCTGCCAGGTGTTCATACGACCCGCACAAACGACAAGTGCGTCGTTGCCCTGCATATGTCACAAATACCTGAGTTCTGAAATCGTCCATCACCACATACGACGGTATAGGATGTCGTATCGTCATCTTTGCAGAGTACGTACCCTCAGGTATCCCCATATACGTACCAGCTGACCATCTTCCTGCAGTGACCGTGTGTACCGTCCCATATTTACTCATGGCAAACCTTATGTCAGATGCATCCGCCTCGAATGGCACATTCCTGATCTTCACCCAAGTGAAGTAACTTGATACATCATGCATCCTCACCGTGACAGCATGATTCACAGGTATGGCCACTTCCTGAAACTTGTTCACCACTGTCTCATACATACTCGCCGAATTGAATTTAAGAAATATCCTCTTCGTGCCATTCAAGGCAAGTCCACAAATCTCTTCAGTAGCTACGCCGTAGGTGTCTCTAATTATTGCTGGTAGAAGTAACTCCATAGACGGCCCCGTGATAGCTCCACTGGTTAATTCAATACAGACTGTATTAACCCGCCGGCGACAAGCCTGCGCCATGTTGTGAAAATATTACTGCACCCAGTCAACACCAGGGGGTAGCAGCAGCACACGTCCTCTCTACTCAAGGGTTGAGAGACGAATTTTTCTTTTTTTATTGCTATTAATTGCTCAAATTTTGCGTTGCAAGTCAAATCTTACTCCTAAATTAATGTTATTCATGGTAGCTATCAGTCTAATTAATTTTGTTTACCACTACTTATTTTAGCCCCTTTTTTATTATGTGATGCAATTAGTGTATTTACCTCTTACATTATTGTGCAATTCCCTGTACTATCTTTTACTAGCTAGTACCAACTACCTCATATATTTTTTATTTTTTTAGTGCTATTAACTGCTCAAACTTTATATTACAAGTCAGATCTTACTCCTAAATTAATATTATATCATAGTGACTATCTGTCCATTTAACTTTGTTTACCATTAGTATTTATTTTAGTCACTTTTATATTTTCTCCTTTATTTTAGCTTTAAAGAACTGCCTTAGTTCATATATTTACATTTGTTAAAATAATTCAGGTGTTATTTTTTAGCTTTAGAATATTTACTTTGTCTTATACATAAGTCTAATTATAGATTCACTATAAATCTTATGGATACAAGCATTGATCCTAATACCAACCTCTTATTGAAT
>NW_027200623.1:0-18732 GCF_038502225.1 Cherax quadricarinatus
GTCCCTGTTTGCAGATGACGTGGAGTTAATGAGGAGAATTAAATCAGGTGCGTACCAGACAGCTCTAAAAAGAGACCTGGACAGGCTGGACGTGTGGTCCCGAAACTGGCTCGTAGAATTTAACCCCGCCAAATGCAAAGTCATGAAGATCGGAGGAGGGCAAAGAAAACCGCAGACAGAGTATAGGCTAGGAGGTCAAAGGCTGCAAACCTCACTCAAGGAGAAAGACCTAGGAGTGAGTATAATACCGAGTACATCGCCAGAAGCACACATTAACCAGATAACTGCTGCGGCATATGGGCGCTTGGCAAACCTGAGAATAGCATTCCAGTACCTCAG
The DNA here is from genome assembly GCF_038502225.1 of Cherax quadricarinatus. Classification (NCBI taxonomy): domain Eukaryota; kingdom Metazoa; phylum Arthropoda; class Malacostraca; order Decapoda; family Parastacidae; genus Cherax; species Cherax quadricarinatus. Next base: position 340 of record NW_027200623.1, read on the forward strand.
TAAGGAATCGTTCAAGACTTTATACACTGTGTACGTCAGGCCCATACTGGAGTATGCAGCACCAGTTTGGAACCCACATCTGGTCAAACACGTCAAGAAATTAGAGAAAGTGCAAAGGTTTGCAACAAGGCTAGTTCCAGAACTAAGGGGAATGTCCTATGAAGAAAGGTTTAGGGAAATCGATCTGACAACACTGGAGGACAGGAGGGTCAGGGGAGACATGATAACGACATACAAAATACTGCGTGGAATAGACAAGGTGGACAGAGACAGGATGTTTCAGAGATAGGACACAGAAACAAGGGGTCACAATTGGAAGCTGAAGACTCAGATGAGTCAAAGGGATGTTAGGAAGTATTTCTTCAGTCATAGAGTTGTCAGGCCGTGGAATAGCCTAGAAATTGACGTAGTGGAGGCGGGAACCATACATAGTTTTAAGGCGAGGTATGATAAAGCTCATGGAGCAGGGAGAGAGAGGACCTAGTAGCAATCAGTGAAGAGGTGGCGCCAGGAGCTATGATTCGACCCCTGCAACCACAAATAGGTGAGTACAAACAGGTGAGTACACACACACACACACACACACAAAACTAACCACGAGTGTAAGGAGCATTATTATTATCATAATCAAGGGGAAGCGCTAAACCCGGAGGATTATACATCGCCTGGGGGGGGATGTGGAAGGCATTCAGGCTTAATTCGGGGAACTGGAGCACAGATCCAATTTCCTAAATCAAGAGCCCCTCACCAACATCAAGGAACCTTCCTTGAGGGGAGTGTAAGCAGCAACGCTGGTGTTTACGAGTGTAAGCAGCAACGCTGGTGTTTACGAGTGTAAGCAGCAACGCTGGTGTTTACGAGTGTAAGCAGCAACGCTGGTGTTTACGAGTGTAAGCAGCAACGCTGGTGTTTACGAGTATAAGCAGCAACGCTGGTGTTTACGAGTGTAAGCAGCAACGCTGGTGTTTACGAGTGTAAGCAGCAACGCTGGTGTTTACGAGTGTAAGCAGCAACGCTGGTGTTTACGAGTGTAAGGAGCAACGCTGGTGTTTACGAGTGTAAGCAGCACCGCTGGTGTTTACGAGTGTAAAGAGCAACGCTGGTGTTTACGAGTGTAAGCAGCAACGCTGGTGTTTACGAGTGTAAGGAGCAACGCTGGTGTTTACGAGTGTAAGGAGCAACGCTGGTGTTTACGAGTGTAAGCAGCAACGCTGGTGTTTACGAGTGTAAGCAGCAACGCTGGTGTTTACGAGTGTAAGCAGCAACGCTGGTGTTTACGAGTGTAAGCAGCAACGCTGGTGTTTACGAGTGTAAGCAGCAACGCTGGTGTTTACGAGTGTAAGCAGCAACGCTGGTGTTTACGAGTGTAAGCAGCAACGCTGGTGTTTACGAGTGTAAGGAGCAACGCTGGTGTTTACGAGTGTAAGCAGCAACGCTGGTATTTACGAGTGTAAGGAGCAACTCTGGTGTTTACGAGTTTAAGCAGCAACGCTGGTGTTTACATCACTAGGATAGAAACGCAATAGTTCTTCCCCGTTGTCCACAACTTAATAATAATAATAATTATTATTATTGTGGTGATTAAATTACCTGCATGAACCTCATTATATTCATACCAGTAATTTAATGAATAACTATTTCTTACCAATTGCTATGACTCTGAGGCATGTAGGAATATTTTGAAACGCCCTAGATCAGGAGAATGTCTCCCTTCGACACCCACTACCCTTATACATTTCCACAATCTACTCTGGACCTATAAATATTAACTTAAAACTTAATAAACACAATCAGTAATTCTGGTAATAATATTTACATTAAAGTTATGTGGACTGTATAATGGGGTATACTGACGGAAGGAAGGGGGGGGATACATGTATTAATACATCATTAATACATCATAGGAGAAAAAATATTTATGTTATTACCACTCAACAGATTTGCCTGGAGGTCACCTAGTGCAGCTAGATCACACACAACCCCTGCCTAGATATGAATAACCTAACTGGCCAGGTGTTCAACATATAAAGTGCAGTATACTTAGCTGTGAATGTTGATGGCTCCTTATAATCCCCTTTTAACATCTAATTTCCAAGTCCTGCCAAGTCATTGGTTTCGCACATTCTACAGGACTATAACTCCGATTCTTCTTACTCCTATTCATTCGTCGCTCAACCTCTGTAGTGAGCGGACGTGTGTTACACTGGCCGTTGAAGCAAGCTGAGATTTTCTCAATATGGCGCAGGAGACATGGAGGCAGATCAACACTGTCTGTATAGAGCTGGTGCGTGGGGCTGTGACGGCCCCAAACAGCTTCTGTTATCCTACCAGCCATCATCAGGGAGACTTAAGGTGTCGCTGATGAAGAACTTTATGGAGTGGCGCTTAATGGGGCCTATAGGGTCTTTGTTAAGCTCCGAACAACAAGTGTCTCCCAGAGGTTGGTCAACAAATATCAAGATAGTTGTGTGGTTATCAACCCAGTTGTCACAGTGAGGCTCATCGACGTGTCATGTTACTTCACTTGGGTTAATGTGTGAAACGTGCCTTTTGAAGCCGATGAGACTGATTTACCGAAAGTTTTCAGCAGGTATGGAACTGTACATGTGGCGACCATTGGGAAGTGGACGGAGGGCGCATATACTGGCCTCCTTGAAGGTACCTTCTCACTGAAAAGGATTTTGAAACATCCCATACAGTCGTATGTATTGGTGACTAATTTCCGTATGCAAATGATGGTGTCCTATGCTGGGCAACGCCGCACTTGTTGTCTTTGTGGAGAGTACGACCACTTTGCAGCACAATGTGGTCGCCAACAGTGGAAGAAGAACATAGGGCGACAACCAATGGAAGAGCCCGACCAGGAGGTGACTGTTGTGCCTGAGACGGGTGCACGTCCAAAAACGTTATTGTGGAGTGAAGAGGTGGAGCGAGGGGAGCTGCTTGAGGAGTCTTGTGTGACTCTACCTGGGAAACCTTCCTCCGTTGGCCCGGTTATGCTAGGTGAGGAGGGCAGGAAGGCCATGGAAGAGGGAGTGGACGACACATTAGCGAATGTGTTGAAGGGATTGTTGGATACACCTGGTGACGGAAGGGGAGGGGCTTGCAATACCCCTTGGGGATGAGTCTTGTGTACTGTCCCAGGAAGTGGAGCTGGTCGAGCAGCAGGCTGCTGGGATGGATGTAATCACCTTAGAGGCAGTGGTGCATAATGAAGGCCTTCTGGAGGTGGCTATGGAGGCAGAGGGAGGGTCATGCAAATGGGCGGCGGCACTGTCAGACTCTGATGATATCCTCATCCCAGTGCAGAGGCCTGGCAAGAAGGTGTGAGCTGAGGTGGCACAGGGAAGCCCTAAAGGGCCAAGGGGCCAGGTGACAGATACTGGAGGACCTCCAGTGTCTAGTCGTGTGCATGGTGGTAGACACCGAGAGGCGTCTAGAGGTGGATCAGTGCCGAAAGGGCACAAGGTACAGCTGGCTTAAAGTGTGTCTCCGTAAATGGAAATGGGTTGCCAGACAGAGTGAAGTGTATGTGGTTTTGGGGTTTTCTTCGTAGGTATGGGGTGGATGTGGCTTTTGTGCAAGAGCACAATTATAAAGCCAGGTGTGAGTTAGTACTGGATGGATTTCAAGTGTTTGTTGCGCATTCAACTCAATTGAAAGGGTTGGTTGCTTCTGCGAGAGACCAGCCCGTTTGTTGTGTATCATAGTGAGGTAGGGGAGGAGGGGTGGGTCGTGCGAGTGGATGGGCTGTGGATGGGGGAGAGGGTGGTGCTAGTGTGTGTCTATGGGCCCATAGAGGGGGATGGACGTGTCAAGAATGCATTTGTGAGGGATGTGTCAGTGTACCACCTCCAGTTGCTTCTCCCCTTGGAGGTTGTGAGGTGTGACTGGAATTGTGTGGTGAGAAGGAATGATGTGGAGAATCGAGGGGCAGGGTTTTACTCTGTAGTGTTAAGGAACCTTTTGCGGGGCGTGGGGTTGTGGGATGTGGCTAAGGGTGAGGCATGGGAGGTGGAGCACACGTTTGTGCGGGGAGGGTATGCTGCTCGTCTGGACCGTTTGTACGTAACGCGGACTGCAAGGGTGGAAAGGGTGAGTGTGGTAGAGGTTGCATATTCAGATCATTGAGCGGTTTTTGTTGAAGTGGGGTGGGACGGGTTGCCAAGGAGGCATAGGAGTTTTTGGAAATTAAATGTTCGGCTCCTAGCAGTCGAAGGGGGGAGGGAGGGGTTTGCAGGATTGTGGAGGGAGTTGTGGTCAGGTGTGCAGGCTGTTGGGGATATGTTGGCGTGGTGGGATGGAGTGGCAAAGGAGAGGATCAGGGTGTATTATGTTAAACAGGGCAAGGGGGAGGCTCAGATGACTTTTGGGCTTATAAGATATTTAGAGGGGCGGTTGCGGGATTGATATGGGAGAGGGGTGGGGGGAGGGGGCTATCCTGAGGAAGAAATAGAGGGGCTGAAGCAACGCATCAGGGAATTGCAGAATGAGAAGTTTGATGCAGTGCGAGTCAAGGGTGGGTTAGAGGAAAGTTTTGTGGGGTGACAGGCCATCAGCGTGTGTTTTGCGGGGGCAGAGGAAGTGGCAGGCAGCCACAGAGATGGAATGTTTGTTAGTGCACGAGGAGGTCGGAGGATATTGTGTGGGACAGGTGCTTCGTACGATGGAAGGGATGGGTCGTTATGTGGATGAATGGTTTGGGACTTCTTTGAGGAGTGTTGGTGTGAAGGGGGGGGGGGGTTAGAGCAGTTGGGAGGGCATGTGGTCAATGTTCTGAGTAGGGCGGACTGTATGGCACTGGGAGGGGACATTGAAGAAGGGGAAGTGTGGAGGGCATTATCGAGTATGAGTAGGGGTAAATCCCCGGGAATTGACGGTCTGCCACGTGAGATTTACTTACAGAACTGGGACATACTTAAGGAATTCTTGGTGAAGTTGTTGAATGAGATGAAAAAAAGGGGTTAGCTGGGGGTTTTGCAGGCAACAGCAGTGGTAGTCTTGGTCCCGAAGGTGGCCAGTCCATGCACGGTGAAGGACTATAGGGTTATTTCTTTACTGTGTGTGGATTATAAATTATTTGCTAAAATATTGGGGAATAGGTTGAAGTGTGTGATCAATATGGTGATGGCAGTGGGCCAGTATGGGGGTACCAGGAAGGACCATGTATGAGGGGCATGGGGTAATTCGGGGGTTTGTGGAGAGTGTGCAAGGAATGAGGGGGGGTGTTGGCCTTGGATTGGCAGGCAGTGTATGATAGTGTAGAGAGGCATTATGGTCGATAATGAGGAGGCAAGGGTTTGGGGATGAGATTGTGAGGTGGATGCAAACATTGTATCATAGAGCAGGTGTTAGGGTGCAGGTGAATGGGAGGGTGGGGGATCAGATCCCTATGGGTAGAGGTCTATGACAGGGATGTCCTTTATCCCAATTACTTTTTGCATGTTTGCAGGATCCGTTTTATAGGGCAGTGGAGGTATGTGTGAGGGAGGAGCAACAGGGGTGGGTAGGACGAGGTGTGCCTGGGAATTGTCGGTTATGTCGATGACACGACGATTCTTGTGCGGGAGGGGGAAGGTTTAGGAGGAGTGGGGAGGATTGTGAACCTATTTGGAGAGGCTACAGGTATGAGGGTGAATATAGAGAAGTCTAAGTTTATGGGGTTGAGGGATTGGGAGGGAAAGGTGGGAGGGGAAAGTACTGGGAGGTGGGATGTTGTGGATTGGGTCAAGATTTGTGTGATTGAGTATATGCAGGATGCAAGGCATACTATGATGGTTAATTCAGGGAGTGTCGTGGAACGGGTGACTAGACGGTTAGATGGGTTGAGGCCAGGTCATTTAATGCTTCATCAGCGGGTGATTGTAGTAAATGTCTTACTATATAGTAAAATTTGGCATGTGGTAGCAATGTACTCATTGTTGCAGTCAGATATTGGGGTATTATCGAGGAGAGTCTTTAGGTTCATTTGGGGTCGGGATGTCATTGGTTGCAAAGGGGAATTGTTACTCTCCCAGTGTGCAGAGGCGGGCTGGGATTAATTAATTTAAAGAGTAGGATCATGAGTGTATATGTGAAGAGGGGGTTCCTCCGAGTGGGGGGTGTATAGGTGGTGGGTTGCATCTTTCGTATGAGGACATCAGAAGATGGTGGGGAGGGAAGGATTTGCAAGTGTGTGAGGATATGTTACGGGTGCTTTTGTATGTTAGGGATTTGAAACACATGAGGGTGGGGGTTTTGGAGAAAGTGGTGGGGGAAAGGGAGGTGGCAACAGTGGAAGGAGTGTATCCAATGTATGCATGGGGGGATATTTGGGGAAAGTTGTGAAGGCTACGCATCCGGCAGCAGGAGCAGGAGGTGTGTTCCCATTCCTCCATGGTATCCTGCCATCAGGTGCGGTTCTTAAAAACCGGAGGATTCGAGAGGAGGGCGTCTGTGGGGTTTGTGGGGGTGAGGATACAGCCTTTCATGCAGTCTATTTCTTTGAATGATTGGGGGACATACGGGAGTGAATGGGAAAGATAGTACGATGGGTGGGGGGGGGATTTCGGTTGTGCGGGCTTTACGTTTGGATGTGGGAGGGGTGAGTATCCCTGTGCAGAGGGCACTTGGTTACCTTATTGTGGATTTTGTGTTTGTGTCGTGGGCAATGAGGGGTCAGGTGGAGGGGGGATGCGTATAAAACTGGGTTGCTTAAATGTGCGTGGATGCAGTGCGGATGACAAGAAACAGATGATTGCTGATGTTATGAATGAAAAGAAGTTGGATGTCCTGGCCCTAAGCGAAACAAAGCTGAAGGGGGTAGGAGAGTTTCAGTGGGGGGAAATAAATGGGATTAAATCTGGAGTATCTGAGAGAGTTAGAGCAAAGGAAGGGGTAGCAGTAATGTTAAATGATCAGTTATGGAAGGAGAAAAGAGAATATGAATGTGTAAATTCAAGAATTATGTGGATTAAAGTAAAGGTTGGATGCGAGAAGTGGGTCATAATAAGCGTGTATGCACCTGGAGAAGAGAGGAATGCAGAGGAGAGAGAGAGATTTTGGGAGATGTTAAGTGAATGTATAGGAGCCTTTGAACCAAGTGAGAGAGTAATTGTGGTGGGGGATCTGAATGCTAAAGTAGGAGAAACTTTTAGAGAGGGTGTGGTAGGTAAGTTTGGGGTGCCAGGTGTAAATGATAATGGGAGCCCTTTGATTGAACTTTGTATAGAAAGGGGTTTAGTTATAGGTAATACATATTTTAAGAAAAAGAGGATAAATAAGTATACACGATATGATGTAGGGCGAAATGACAGTAGTTTGTTGGATTATGTATTGGTAGATAAAAGACTGTTGAGTAGACTTCAGGATGTACATGTTTATAGAGGGGCCACAGATATATCAGATCACTTTCTAGTTGTAGCTACACTGAGAGTAAAAGGTAGATGGGATACAAGGAGAATAGAAGCATCAGGGAAGAGAGAGGTGAAGGTTTATAAACTAAAAGAGGAGGCAGTTAGGGTAAGATATAAACAGCTATTGGAGGATAGATGGGCTAATGAGAGCATAGGCAATGGGGTCGAAGAGGTATGGGGTAGGTTTAAAAATGTAGTGTTAGAGTGTTCAGCAGAAGTTTGTGGTTACAGGAAAGTGGGTGCAGGAGGGAAGAGGAGCGATTGGTGGAATGATGATGTAAAGAGAGTAGTAAGGGAGAAAAAGTTAGCATATGAGAAGTTTTTACAAAGTAGAAGTGATGCAAGGAGGGAAGAGTATATGGAGAAAAAGAGAGAAGTTAAGAGAGTGGTGAAGCAATGTAAAAAGAGAGCAAATGAGAGAGTGGGTGAGATGTTATCAACAAATTTTGTTGAAAATAAGAAAAAGTTTTGGAGTGAGATTAACAAGTTAAGAAAGCCTAGAGAACAAATGGATTTGTCAGTTAAAAATAGGAGAGGAGAGTTATTAAATGGAGAGTTAGAGGTATTGGGAAGATGGAAGGAATATTTTGAGGAATTGTTAAATGTTGATGAAGATAGGGAAGCTGTGATTTCGTGTATAGGGCAAGGAGGAATAACATCTTGTAGGAGTGAGGAAGAGCCAGTTGTGAGTGTGGGGGAAGTTCGTGAGGCAGTAGGTAAAATGAAAGGGGGTAAGGCACCCGGGATTGATGGGATAAAGATAGAAATGTTAAAAGTAGGTGGGGATATAGTTTTGGAGTGGTTGGTGCAATTATTTAATAAATGTATGGAAGAGGGTAAGGTACCTAGGGATTGGCAGAGAGCATGCATAGTTCCTTTGTATAAAGGCAAAGGGGATAAAAGAGAGTGCAAAAATTATAGGGGGATAAGTCTGTTGAGTGTACCTGGTAAAGTGTATGGTAGAGTTATAATTGAAAGAATTAAGAGTAAGACGGAGAATAGGATAGCAGATGAACAAGGAGGCTTTAGGAAAGGTAGGGGGTGTGTGGACCAGGTGTTTACAGTGAAACATATAAGTGAACAGTATTTAGATAAGGCTAAAGAGGTCTTTGTGGCATTTATGGATTTGGAAAAGGCGTATGACAGGGTGGATAGGGGGGCAATGTGGCAGATGTTGCAAGTGTATGGTGTAGGAGGTAGGTTACTGAAAGCAGTGAAGAGTTTTTATGAGGATAGTGAGGCTCAAGTTAGAGTATGTAGGAAAGAGGGAAATTTTTTCCCAGTAAAAGTAGGCCTTAGACAAGGATGTGTGATGTCACCGTGGTTGTTTAATATATTTATAGATGGGGTTGTAAGAGAAGTAAATGCGAGGGTCTTGGCAAGAGGCGTGGAGTTAAAAGATAAAGAATCACACACAAAGTGGGAGTTGTCACAGCTGCTCTTTGCTGATGACACTGTGCTCTTGGGAGATTCTGAAGAGAAGTTGCAGAGATTGGTGGATGAATTTGGTAGGGTGTGCAAAAGAAGAAAATTAAAGGTGAATACAGGAAAGAGTAAGGTTATGAGGATAACAAAAAGATTAGGTGATGAAAGATTGAATATCAGATTGGAGGGAGAGAGTATGGAGGAGGTGAACGTATTCAGATATTTGGGAGTGGACGTGTCAGCGGATGGGTCTATGAAAGATGAGGTGAATCATAGAATTGATGAGGGAAAAAGAGTGAGTGGTGCACTTAGGAGTCTGTGGAGACAAAGAACTTTGTCCTTGGAGGCAAAGAGGGGAATGTATGAGAGTATAGTTTTACCAACGCTCTTATATGGGTGTGAAGCGTGGGTGATGAATGTTGCAGCGAGGAGAAGGCTGGAGGCAGTGGAGATGTCATGTCTGAGGGCAATGTGTGGTGTGAATATAATGCAGAGAATTCGTAGTTTGGAAGTTAGGAGGAGGTGCGGGATTACCAAAACTGTTGTCCAGAGGGCTGAGGAAGGGTTGTTGAGGTGGTTCGGACATGTAGAGAGAATGGAGCGAAACAGAATGACTTCAAGAGTGTATCAGTCTGTAGTGGAAGGAAGGCGGGGTAGGGGTCGGCCTAGGAAGGGTTGGAGGGAGGGGGTAAAGGAGGTTTTGTGTGCGAGGGGCTTGGACTTCCAGCAGGCATGCGTGAGCGTGTTTGATAGGAGTGAATGGAGACAAATGGTTTTTAATACTTGACGTGCTGTTGGAGTGTGAGCAAAGTAACATTTATGAAGGGATTCAGGGAAACCGGCAGGCCGGACTTGAGTCCTGGAGATGGGAAGTACAGTGCCTGCACTCTGAAGGAGGGGTGTTAATGTTGCAGTTTAAAAACTGTAGTGTAAAGCACCCTTCTGGCAAGACAGTGATGGAGTGAATGATGGTGAAAGTTTTTCTTTTTCGGGCCACCCTGCCTTGGTGGGAATCGGCCGGTGTGATAATAAAAAAAAAAAAATATATATATATATCCCACGACCCCCACCCGCGACCCCCACCCACGACCCCCACCCATGACCCCACCCACAACCCCCACCACGACCCCCCACCCACGACCCCACCCTCGACCCCACCCACGACTTCAACCGCCCGCGCGCCCGCCCGCGCCCGCCCTCGCGCCCGACCGTGCCTTCTGCAGTGCCTTCTGCAGCGTCGTCTGGATCGCCCCCGCTCCCCGAATTTTTTTCCGATTTTTTTCGAATTTTTTTGAATTTCATTTTCTTGTGCTATCCATCTCCTCGGATCAAATTTTTGAGGTTCCCCCTCCCACTTTCACCCCCATCCCAATTTTTATCATTTTTTTTTTTTTAATTTCATTTTCTTATGATCTCCTCCGATCAAGTTTTTTGGATTCCCCCCTCTGGGGGTAAGCATTCAAAATGGACTCCACTTTCACCCCAAATATTCCTGCTCTACTTCCTTGGATCAAGTTTTTGGATTCCCCCCTCTGGGGGTAAGCATTCAAAATGGACTCCACTTTCACCCCAAATATTCCTCCTCCATCTCCTTGGATCAAGGTTTTCTCGATAATACAAAGTCTCCATCTCCTTGGATCAAGTTTTTGGATTCCCCCCTCTCAGGGTAAGCATTCAAAATGGACTCCCACTTTCACCCCAAATATTCCTGCTCTACTTCCTTGGATCAAGTTTTTTGGATTCCCCCCTCTGGGGGTAAGCATTCAAAATGGACTCCCACTTTCACCCCAAATTCCCTGCTCCAATTCCTCGGATCAAATTGTTCTCGAAATCAATAATACCAAGTCTCCATCTCCTTGGATCAAGGTTTTTTCGATAATACAAAGACTCCATCTCCTCGGATCGAGTTTTTGGATTCCCCCTCTGGGGGTAAGCATTTCAAATGAACTCCTCCTATTGGGCATGGTACTTTCTCTTACTACAGGTCTAAACATGTGTGACGTCACCCCACCTGTGTTTACTCGACGGTCAGTGACGTCACGTGATGACCTCACACACACAGGCTGAATCTTGTCGACTTCCCCCTATACATTTTTCACTCTTCACCCAGGATAACCCAAATAATTTCTCATTTTTTTTCGTTAATACCCACAACAATCCACAATTTCTTTACAAAAAGATTCACTCTCCTCAAGTCTAGACATTTTTCTCGTTTTAACTATTTCATCTCAGGTCACTCCCCAAGAAGTAACCTTCTCTCTCTCCTTCTCCCCGCCCTCCCAAACCCTCACACTCCCACCAACACCTCACAATTTTCACTCATAACCCAAAATTTTTCTCGTTTTAACTAGTTCATCAGAAAAAGTCACCACAACACTTACAACTTATAACCACTTTTCGATAAATTCACTAGTCGCAATTTTACATATTACGAAGTTAATACGCACACGCACCTCACTTTACTTTGAACACCTTCAAAACACCCTCATAAATCATTTGAAAACTCACAAAAATACCTTTGAACATTTCCAAACAACACTGAAACACTTCCAAAATATCATTTTGAGTACTCCCAAATACACCACTGAATACTACTAAAACACCACTGAATAGAGTCAAAACACCACCAAAATCACCATAAACTAAGATCAACATAACAGACTAACACCCATCTCAAATCCACTAAAATCACTGTAACCAAGATATTCACAAAATTCTATGGCCACCTAGCACACACACACACACACACCCACTCACACACACACACACACACACACACACAGAGGCCAAGAGAAGATTACCATGAGAGCAGCAGAGCAATGATCGACACACTAGCCGAGGTGGCCAGGAGAGCACACATGGGGGGAGCAAAGTTACTAGTTATAGGTGATTTCAATCACAAGGAGATTGACTGGGAAAACGTGGAGCCCCATGGGGGTCCCGAAACATGGAGAGCCAAGATGATGGATGTGGTACTGGAAAACCTCATGCATCAACATGTTAGAGACACTACCAGAGAGAGAGGAGAGGATGAACCAGCAAGGCTGGACCTTGTATTCACCATGAGTAGTTCGGACATCGAGGGTATCATGTATGAAAGGCCCCTGGGAGCTAGTGATCATGTGGTTCTGTGCTTCGACTACATAGTTGAGCTCCAAGTGGAGAGAGTAGCAGGAATAGGCTGGGAAAAACCAAACTACAAAAGGGGGAACTACTCAGGCATGAGGAACTTCCTTCAAGACATTCAGTGGGAGAGGGAACTGACAGGAAAACCAGTACAAGAAATGATGGACTATGTAGCAACAAAATGCAAGGAGGCAGAGGAGAGGTTTGTTCCCAAGGGAAACAGAAATAATGGGAAGAACAGAACGAGTCCTTGGTTCACCCAAAGGTGTAGGGAGGCAAAAACTAGGTGTACTAGAGAATGGAAAAGGTACAGAAGACAGAGAACTCAGGAAAATAAAGAAATCACCCGAAGAGCCAGAAACGAATATGCACAGATAAGAAGGGAGGCTCAGAGACAATATGAAAATGACATAGCATCAAAAGTAAAGACTGACCCGAAGCTGTTGTAAAGCCACATCAGGAGGAAAACAACAGTCAAGGACCAGGTAATCAGACTGAGGAAGGGTGATGGGGAATTCACAAGAAACGACAAAGAGGTATGTCAGGAGCTCAACACAAGATTTAAAGAGGTATTTACAGTGGAAAGCAGTAGGACTCCAGGAAATCAGAACAGGGGGGGCACACCAGCAAGTGCTGGATGAGGTACATGTAACCAAGGAGGAGGGGAAGAAGCTGCTATGCGAACTTGACACCTCAAAGGGCGGTGGGACCAGACAACATTTTTCCATGGGTCCTTAAAGAGGGAGCAGAGATATTGTGTGAGCCATTAACAAAGATCTTCAACACATCATTTGAAACTGGGCAACTCCCTGAGGTATGAAAAATGGCAAATGTAGTCCCAATTTTTAAAAAGGGAGACAGACATGAGGCACTAAACTACAGACCTGTATCACTAACGTGTATAGTATGCAAGGTCATGGAGAAGATCATCAGGATTAGAGTGGTGGGGCACCTGGAAAGAAACAAGTGTATAATTGACAACCAGCACGGTTTCATGGAAGGAAAATCCTGTGTCACAAACCTACTAGAGTTTTATGACAAGGTGACAGAAGTAAGACAAGAGAGAGAGGGGTGGATCGACTGCATATTTTTGGACTGCAAGAAGGCCTTCGACACAGTTCCTCACAAGAGATTACTGCAAAAGCTAGAGGATCAGGCACACATAACAGGAAAGGCAATGCAATGGATCAGAGAATACCTGACAGGGAGGCAACAACGAGTCAAGGTACGCGACGAGGTGTCAGAGTGGGCGCCTGTGACAAGCGGGGTTCCACAGGGGTCAGTCCTAGGACCTGTGCTGTTCTTGGTATATGTGAACGACATAACGGAAGGGATAGACTCAGAAGTGTCCTTGTTTGCAGATGATGCGAAGTTAATGAGAAGAATCAAATCGGATGAGGATCAGGCAGGACTACAAAGAGACCTGGACAGGCTACAAGCCTGGTCCAGCAACTGGCTCCTTGAATTTAACCCTGCCAAATGCAAAGTCATGAAGATTGGGGAAGGGCAAAGAAGACCGCAGACACAATATAGTTTAGATGGCCAAAGACTGCAAACCTCACTCAAGGGAAAAGATCTGGGGGTGAGCATAACACCGAGCATATCTCCTGAGGCGCACATCAATCAGATAACTGCTGCAACATACGGGCGCCTGGCAAACCTACGGATAGCGTTCCGATACCTCAGTAAGGATTCGTTTAAGACTCTGTATACCATTTACGTCAGGCCCATACTGGAGTATGCAGCACCAGTTTGGAATCCACACCTAGTCAAGCACGTCAAGAAATTAGAGAAAGTGCAAAGGTTTGCAACAAGACTAGTCCCAGAGCTACGGGGATTGTCCTATGAAGAAAGGTTGAGGGAAAATTATAGGTAGTAGGTTGGTAGACAGCAACCACCCAGGGAAGTACTACCGTCCTGCCAGATGACTGTGAAACAAAAACCTGTAACTGTTTTGCATGATGGTAGGATTGCTGGTTTCTTTTTCTGTCTCATAAACACGCTAGATAACAGGGATATCTTGCTACTCCTACTTACACTTTGGTCACACTTCACAGACACGCACATGCATATATATATATACATACATCTAGGTTTTTCTCCTTTTTCTAAATAGCTCTTGTTCTTTTTTATTTCTTCTATTGTCCATGGGGAAGTGGAAAAGAATCTTTCCTCCGTAAGCCATGCGTGTCGTATGAGGCGACTAAAATGCCGGGAGCAATGGGCTAGTAACCCCTTCTCCTGTATACATTTACTAAAAAAGAGAAGAAGAAAAACTTTATAAAACTGGGATGCTTAAATGTGCGTGGATGTAGTGCGGATGACAAGAAACAGATGATTGCTGATGTTATGAATGAAAAGAAGTTGGATGTCCTGGCTCTAAGCGAAACAAAGCTGAAGGGGGTAGGAGAGTTTCAGTGGGGGGAAATAAATGGGATTAAATCTGGAGTATCTGAGAGAGTTAGAGCAAAGGAAGGGGTAGCAGTAATGTTAAATGATCAGTTATGGAAGGAGAAAAGAGAATATGAATGTGTAAATTCAAGAATTATGTGGATTAAAGTAAAGGTTGGATGCGAGAAGTGGGTCATAATAAGCGTGTATGCACCTGGAGAAGAGAGGAATGCAGAGGAGAGAGAGAGATTTTGGGAGATGTTAAGTGAATGTATAGGAGCCTTTGAACCAAGTGAGAGAGTAATTGTGGTAGGGGACCTGAATGCTAAAGTAGGAGAAACTTTTAGAGAGGGTGTGGTAGGTAAGTTTGGGGTGCCAGGTGTAAATGATAATGGGAGCCCTTTGATTGAACTTTGTATAGAAAGGGGTTTAGTTATAGGTAATACATATTTTAAGAAAAAGAGGATAAATAAGTATACACGATATGATGTAGGGCGAAATGACAGTAGTTTGTTGGATTATGTATTGGTAGATAAAAGACTGTTGAGTAGACTTCAGGATGTACATGTTTATAGAGGGGCCACAGATATATCAGATCACTTTCTAGTTGTAGCTACACTGAGAGTAAAAGGTAGATGGGATACAAGGAGAATAGAAGCATCAGGGAAGAGAGAGGTGAAGGTTTATAAACTAAAAGAGGAGGCAGTTAGGGTAAGATATAAACAGCTATTGGAGGATAGATGGGCTAATGAGAGCATAGGCAATGGGGTCGAAGAGGTATGGGGTAGGTTTAAAAATGTAGTGTTAGAGTGTTCAGCAGAAGTTTGTGGTTACAGGAAAGTGGGTGCAGGAGGGAAGAGGAGCGATTGGTGGAATGATGATGTAAAGAGAGTAGTAAGGGAGAAAAAGTTAGCATATGAGAAGTTTTTACAAAGTAGAAGTGATGCAAGGAGGGAAGAGTATATGGAGAAAAAGAGAGAGGTTAAGAGAGTGGTGAAGCAATGTAAAAAGAGAGCAAATGAGAGAGTGGGTGAGATGTTATCAACAAATTTTGTTGAAAATAAGAAAAAGTTTTGGAGTGAGATTAACAAGTTAAGAAAGCCTAGAGAACAAATGGATTTGTCAGTTAAAAATAGGAGAGGAGAGTTATTAAATGGAGAGTTAGAGGTATTGGGAAGATGGAGGGAATATTTTGAGGAATTGTTAAATGTTGATGAAGATAGGGAAGCTGTGATTTCGTGTATAGGGCAAGGAGGAATAACATCTTGTAGGAGTGAGGAAGAGCCAGTTGTGAGTGTGGGGGAAGTTCGTGAGGCAGTAGGTAAAATGAAAGGGGGTAAGGCAGCCGGGATTGATGGGATAAAGATAGAAATGTTAAAAGCAGGTGGGGATATAGTTTTGGAGTGGTTGGTGCAATTATTTAATAAATGTATGGAAGAGGGTAAGGTACCTAGGGATTGGCAGAGAGCATGCATAGTTCCTTTGTATAAAGGCAAAGGGGATAAAAGAGAGTGCAAAAATTATAGGGGGATAAGTCTGTTGAGTGTACCTGGTAAAGTGTATGGTAGAGTTATAATTGAAAGAATTAAGAGTAAGACGGAGAATAGGATAGCAGATGAACAAGGAGGCTTTAGGAAAGGTAGGGGGTGTGTGGACCAGGTGTTTACAGTGAAACATATAAGTGAACAGTATTTAGATAAGGCTAAAGAGGTCTTTGTGGCATTTATGGATTTGGAAAAGGCGTATGACAGGGTGGATAGGGGGGCAATGTGGCAGATGTTGCAAGTGTATGGTGTAGGAGGTAGGTTACTGAAAGCAGTGAAGAGTTTTTACGAGGATAGTGAGGCTCAAGTTAGAGTATGTAGGAAAGAGGGAAATTTTTTCCCAGTAAAAGTAGGCCTTAGACAAGGATGTGTGATGTCACCGTGGTTGTTTAATATATTTATAGATGGGGTTGTAAGAGAAGTAAATGCGAGGGTCTTGGCAAGAGGCGTGGAGTTAAAAGATAAAGAATCACACACAAAGTGGGAGTTGTCACAGCTGCTCTTTGCTGATGACACTGTGCTCTTGGGAGATTCTGAAGAGAAGCTGCAGAGATTGGTGGATGAATTTGGTAGGGTGTGCAAAAGAAGAAAATTAAAGGTGAATACAGGAAAGAGTAAGGTTATGAGGATAACAAAAAGATTAGGTGATGAAAGATTGAATATCAGATTGGAGGGAGAGAGTATGGAGGAGGTGAACGTATTCAGATATTTGGGAGTGGACGTGTCAGCGGATGGGTCTATGAAAGATGAGGTGAATCATAGAATTGATGAGGGAAAAAGAGTGAGTGGTGCACTTAGGAGTCTGTGGAGACAAAGAACTTTGTCCTTGGAGGCAAAGAGGGGAATGTATGAGAGTATAGTTTTACCAACGCTCTTATATGGGTGTGAAGCGTGGGTGATGAATGTTGCAGCGAGGAGAAGGCTGGAGGCAGTGGAGATGTCATGTCTGAGGGCAATGTGTGGTGTGAATATAATGCAGAGAATTCGTAGTTTGGAAGTTAGGAGGAGGTGCGGGATTACCAAAACTGTTGTCCAGAGGGCTGAGGAAGGGTTGTTGAGGTGGTTCGGACATGTAGAGAGAATGGAGCGAAACAGAATGACTTCAAGAGTGTATCAGTCTGTAGTGGAAGGAAGGCGGGGTAGGGGTCGGCCTAGGAAGGGTTGGAGGGAGGGGGTAAAGGAGGTTTTGTGTGCGAGGGGCTTGGACTTCCAGCAGGCATGCGTGAGCGTGTTTGATAGGAGTGAATGGAGACAAATGGTTTTTAATACTTGACGTGCTGTTGGAGTGTGAGCAAAGTAACATTTATGAAGGGATTCAGGGAAACCGGCAGGCCGGACTTGAGTCCTGGAGATGGGAAGTACAGTGCCTGCACTCTGAAGGAGGGGTGTTAATGTTGCAGTTTAAAAACTGTAGTGTAAAGCACCCTTCTGGCAAGACAGTGATGGAGTGAATGATGGTGAAAGTTTTTCTTTTTCGGGCCACCCTGCCTTGGTGGGAATCGGCCAGTGTGATAATAAAAAAAAAAATATTGTTAAATATGATTTTTTGTGTGAATGTTTATAAGAAATGAGTGTTTTCTGTGGTATTAGTGGTTTTTGAGGTAAGTGAATATGGGCGTTTGTTGATGGTGGTTGTCTTAGATTTATGTGTGTGTACAAGATATGTTTTCAGTTGATGGTGACCTTGTACTAGGTGTTTGTGTATTAGGTTTGTGTTCATGCTTTTTTTTTATGCGCCCATGGGGAGGGAGTTCTTGGTTATAGTGATTTGAGGGGATTTCTATAAAAAGGGTGTTAGATGGTGATGTTAAACTTAGTTTCTGGTGATTTTGACGGTGTTTTGGTAGTATTCAGTGGTGATTTGGTAGTAATCAGTAGTGTTTTGGGAGTATTCGGAGGTGTTTGATGGTGTTTTGGAAGGTGTTCAAATGATGTGCAGAGCATTTTTTGAAGATGATCAGTGGTGTTTTGGTGATATTTAGAGTTGGTTCAAAGTTAGTCAGTGGGTTAGTTATGGTAATGTCTCATGTCATAAGTGTATGAGTTAGTTTTTTTTGTTCTAATGTTGTAAAGTCTGGAGAATGAGGGAGGAGTTTGGTGGATGAGATGTAATTTCGGTTAATGAAATGTGTAAGCGTGAATGAGAATGTAAATTGGTGGGTGAGTTAGAGAAGACAAAATGTTATGTGATCTTAGTAAAAGTATAGATAGTTTTAGTGATCTTCGTTATGATGATGTTTTAAGAGAATGTGTACAAAAAATGTGTGATCTTAGTGGTGGGGTTATAGAATTTGGTAAACGTCTTGATTGTGGTGATCTTAGATATTGGAGATATAACAGATATGTGTCTGTGTTACTTTTGGTAAAATGTCTCGTGTCATAAGTGTCTGAGTTAGTTTTTGTGTTAATGTTGTAAAGTCTGGAGACTGAGGGACTAAGTAGTATGGTGGATGAGTTGTAATTTCAGTTAAATGAAATGTGTAAGTGTAGATAAATTAGGGATGATAAATCTT
>NW_027200624.1:0-18705 GCF_038502225.1 Cherax quadricarinatus
ATATTATCATGTACCTTTCTCGCCTGTGTTCCAAGGAGTACAGGGCAAGGAACTACAACCATTCCCAGTAATTTGGGTGCTTTATTGTATTCATACATGTAGTGAAAGTTTTCTATACATTCTCCAGGTCTGCAATTTCGTCTGCCTTGAAAGGGGCCATTAATGTACAGCAGTACTCCAGCCAAGAGAGAACAAGCTATTGTTCCCTAGTTTTGGAGGTTCTTATTATCCATCCCATCATTTTCCTGGCAGATGTGGCAGACACATTTTTGTGATCTTTGAAAGTGAGATTTACTGACATTATCACTCCTAGGTTCTTCACATTTGTTCTTCGCTCTATTGCGTGGCTGGAAATAGTATTATACTTCGATCCATTATTTATTTATTCGAGTTTTCCATAGCGGAGTAATTGAAATTTGTTTTTACTGAAATTCATATTATTTTCTGAGGACAATTTAAAGACTTTGTTAATGTCAGCTTGGAGATTTGCAGTGTCCTCAGTGGATGACACTCTCACGTAAATTCTGGTATCCTCAGCGGTATCTTCAGCAAAGGAGGACACGGTGCTGTGGTTTACATCTCTATGTCAAATATGAGGATGAGAAAAAGGATGGGAGCAAGTTCTGTGCCTTGTGGAACAGAGCTTTTCACTGTAGCTGCCTCTGAGTTTACTCTCTCTATTACTCTTTGCATTCTATTTATTAGGAAGTTAAGTCAAAGATTCATCTACGCACTTTCCCTGTTATTCCTTTATAACGCATTTTGTTTGCTATTACACAATTATTGCATCTGTCAAATAGTTTCACAAAGTCTGTGCGCACAGCATCTGCATTTTGTTTGTCCTGCAGTACATGCAAGACCGTGTCATAGTGTAGTTCAGTAGTTGAGAGAGGCAGGAGCGACCTGCTGTGAACCCGTGCTGCCCTGGGTACCCAAGTGGCTGGCGATCTTGCTTCTTAGAACCCTTTCAAAGATTTTTATGTGGGACGATAGTGCTATAAGTCTCTAATTCTTTACAATTGCTTTACTGCCATCTTTATAGAATGAGGTTATGTCAGTTGTTTTTAGTGACTCTGGGATGACTCCTGCGTCTATGCTTGCAGTTCTTGAAGACGGAGTTGCATGAGTCTGGGTCTGGGGTAGAGTGAATGGACATGTCATTAATTGCTTTTTCAAAGTTCTAGAGTGTTAGGATTATATCAGGAGCTCAACTAACCAGGACCCCTAAATCTTTTTCTTATTCAAAGTGATTAAGATCTTCACTATTAAGTTTATAAGTGACAGGTTTATTCTCCTTTTCCGGTCTTAGAGCTGCATCTGCGTCATCGCCAGCCACTGCACACCCCATCCAGGTCTTCCTGCAGTTCTCTAGTGCCCTTATCATAATTAATCCGATGACCTATTTAAGTGTCATCAACAAACTCGCTCATGTTAATATTCCCTCATATGTCATTTATGTATATTGTGAACAACAAAGTGCCCAGCACTTTGTGGAATACCCGTTCTGACGCATCCCCATTGTGATTTCTTCCTATTTATGAAATTCTCTATTGCCTGCCATCTATGCCTCCATCTAGGAAAAAAATTCTATTGCGTGTGCATCATCTTTCCTCAACAGTCTCATGTGTGGAACTGTCAAAAATCCAAATACACAGTGTCAAAATCATAACCATGATCATCTTCCTCAAATACCTTAGTGAAAAAAATAGTTAATTTGTAATGCAGGAACGTCCCTTTGAAACACTGTGCTGAGATTCACTGGTCAATTAATGTCTTCAAGGTGGCACTGAATAGCCTCGACAATTATTGATTCCACCAGTTTTCCTACAAAGGAGGTTAGACTAATCAATAATACGAAGCTAACGTCCTGTCTCATGGTTTATAGACATATGTCACTTTTGTCATTTTCACTCATCTGGCATTACGCCAGTTTGTCGAGATATGTTGAGAAGACTACCTAAAGGTTCGCTAAGTTCCTCCTTATGTCCCATTATAACCCTCGAGAACAGTTCATCAGCGCCACGTCACCAGTGACTTTGTTAGTGCGTATCATATTTTCGTCCTGACTTTTATCATTTTTTATATTACTGGAATTTCTCTAGCATCTTCCAGGGTAAAACTTAAAAGGAAATAACTGTCGAGGATTGTACACGTTTGTCACTGAAGGTCAAATAACCTGAACAATCTTGTTCTTAATATTACTCTATGTGAAGTTTTACTCAGCCCTGTAACAACTTCAGTCAGTATTACCAAGGCTGGCTCCTCCTCAGGAAAATTAATGAATAGAAAAAGAACAAAAACTGACAAACATAAACACTTTATTATTTAGAAAATATAAAATATAAAACACTTAAATATGAAATATTAATCCTACCTTAAAGAAAATGAAAAATGAAAAATATAAATATCTGAATTTAATGCTAATACATATATATATATATATATATATATATATATATATATATATATATATATATATATATATATATATATATATATATATATATAAAACTTGGGTGTCTGGTGTTGGTGACACAGCGTGTTGTTGAAATCGTAGCTGTTGCCGATGATGGTGGGGGTCGCAGGTGTTGACAACCCACCGGCTCATTCTTCACAGATTTTCTAGCCGTCAGTAATCCGTCCAGATGACAGGAAAGCAGTTTTTTTCCACTGCAATGATGAGGGGTTATATCCTGCTACTTGCATACACAAACAGGTAAGTGGATCAGAATTTGGGACGTCTCAGAACGTTAGTCCATCTCCTTCAATTTCTACTCGTTGATTAGCAGGTGACCCTCTCTGTCCTTTCAAGCTGTAAAGAGAGAGAGATTACCCACTGCTTAAGAAATCACTCTCCATGATAAGTACAATACCTAAAAGATGTGGTGATTATTAAAACATTTTAACCTATCAAGACTGAAAGGACTAAGTTAATTATTGGTCAAAAGTGAAGCTTTTAACCAATAAGTCCACTAAAATATGATCAGGCGTGTACTTACAGTAGTGTTGGGAGCTGCGAGTCGAGTGATTTACTGTTTGACAGGAGCCCCACACGTCACCTTTCGGGGGGGGGAAGAGGGAGGGGAAGGGATAGCGGGAGCTGGACTTACCCAACCTTAACAAGTAGCCGGCAATGAAATTATTGTTACTATATACTCCCTCGCTACTCCTATCTATTGAACTTTTCCCTAACACTCCCCCATACCAAGACTTATAGTCAAGGAGTATAAGAAGAACAGGCGAGGAAAAAGTTCTAACCTGTGGAAGTCGCGTAAGGCAACAAATCTTCTGAGTGTCACGACTTAACCAGTCAGAGAAATAATTGGATGAACCATTGATATACACAATATGGAACTTAAAAGCCTGGAGAGACATTGTCCACCTCAAGAGGCGACTGTTGGTTCCCTTAAAAGTTTCTAGGTATATCAAAGGTTTGTGGTCCATTTCTAAAATGAATTCTTTTCCCAGCTGTTACGAAAACCCAGAGTTACAAAACTTACAAAAGTTACAAAACTCCCATACTACTGAATCTAAGTTCAGCATAAGAAAATCCCCGACTGTGATAATACACAGAAACCAGTACAAATTAGGTCATAAGCTATAGTTCAGGACCTGAGATGCTCAGAGTGTCTATGAGACACACAACCTCAATACAACGTCGAAAATCACTAAGTCTATACAATGTTCTGTGAACAGAGTTTTACAGAACTAACAAGAATAATGAGACAGACAATCTGTCCGACCTCCAAGAGAGTCTAGAGCAGACTGAGTACTTCAGGCGAGGTGAGGACACCCCCCCCCTCGATCACGTGATAGCTCCGTGGGTTACTGCCCAGCGAGAAACGGCAGAATAACGAGCAAAGAGCGATAATTACAGCAGTTAGACAATCAAGACTTGAACTGAGCACATATGTTACATCCTACCTAACAAGTCAAATAACAATATAAAGCAATACATTTACGATTTAGCTATTATCGCAATAAGCAATATAAAATTAAATGAAAAGGTAATTATATATATACATAATAATCATTGCAACCCATTCAGGGGTTGCAACACCCCCCCAACACGACAGACGGTCGCACTAGGAGTTGCATTAATGTCTTTCACATTATTACTGATTACTCATATCAATACAATTTAATATAAATATTAATCAGAGTCACTCTTGTGCCAAGCACTTCTATCATTCAACAGTGTCAGTTTCACTAGGATATGCCCCTAGTACTAGGGCAGTACACAGTATCGTATCTCTGCATACTCGTGGTTATGTACATCAGTGTAGAGACAGGAAAGCGCAGACAAGTAGGGCACGATGAGGCTCGATCATAGTAGAGGAGACTGCATTCCACTCGAAAGTAGTGGTTGTGGAATGCTATGCAGTATGGATATCTGAGCATGAAACAGCTTAAGGTGTGTAGTGAAGGGGGGGTCTGCGGCAGGACAGTGTTGCGTCACACGCAGTACATCGCCCACACCACACTACCCACTCATCACTCAGCTTATGTCTCCTCCTCACACACATCAATGCTGTGAATATATAAATATAATAATTAGACATGAGTATATATAGTTAATATGGTCTGGAGGGATTAAGTTACTTTACTGAATTTGACATAGCAAGTAACAAAAGGTATTTGGGCATTAAAATTACGTTAATTTAAAGTAACTGATAATTATTAAGGACGTGCCAGAGCGTCAGCAATTACATTACAATGACCACTTATGTGTTTTATACTAATAGAATAAGGTTGGATTCTGAGGGCCCACCTCATGATCCTAGCATTCTTACTCTTCATAGTGAGGGGATTGTGGTCTGAAAAAACGTTAATTTTAAATGGGGAAGTGCCCAAATACACGTCAAAATGTTCCAAGGACACCACAAGAGCTAGAGCCTCTTTCTCAATAGTGGCATAATTTTTCTGGTGTCGTTTAAGTTTAGATGAATAGTAACATATAGGATGGAGAATATCAGTGGATGTTGACTGTTGGAGCAGCACAGCGCCCACTGCATAGCCACTCGCATCTATATGTAAAAAGAAGGGAAGATTGAAATTAGGACTTTTCAACACAGGAGCAGAGGATAGCAAGCGCTTCAACCTTTTGAACGAGTCTGAATAGTCTCTAGTCCAGGTGAACTGAACTTTGCTACTAGTAAGCTCAGTGAAAGGAGCTGCAATCTGAGAAAAGTTTGGACAGAACCTGCGATAATATCCTGCCATACCCAGGAATCTCTGTACTCCCTTCCTATCCTGTGGCACTGGAAATTCAGAAATTGCACGAACCTTAGCCTCAATAGGAGCAACCTCACCTTGGCCGATACAAAAGCCTAGATAGGTAATCTTGGCTTGACCAAAACTATATTTAGCTAAGTTAACAGTGAAGTTGTAGTGCGCCAGTCTCTCAAACAATGTTCTGAGACCCGTCAAGTGCTGTTCCCACTCGTCACTGTACACCACTAAGTCGTCAAGGTAGGCTTCGACTCCTTCTAAATTGTGGGTCAACTAGTTCATTATACGTTGGAATGAAGAAGCCGCGTTACATAGGCCGAAGGGGGTAACGAGGTAGTTAAACAATCCATCTTGAACAGTAAAAGCAGATATTTCTTGAGCACGTTCAGTAAGCGGGACTTGATAATAGCCTCGTAAGAGATCTAAACGGCTGACAAACTGGGCTCCTGACACACGGTCAATAAGGTAGTCAATGCGAGGTAGAGGATAACCATCAGGCAAGGTGACAGAGTTCACTTTCCTGTAATCAGTGCACATCCTGAAACTACCATCAGGTTTAGGCACTAAAATACAGGGAGATGCCCATGGACTTTTACTGCGTTCAATAAGTCCGTGAGATAACAGAAAATCAACCTCTTCTCTCAATGCTTTATGATTCGTTGGACTCATTCTATATGGTGATTGCTTAATGGGTGATGCTCCCTGTACATCAACGTCATGTACACCCAGAGTACAACGTTTAGGAACATCACCGAACAATTCAGGGAAATGCAAAATCATGTTTTTAATATCACCAGCTTTATCAATCCCAAGGTTACTAAGAAAATCGTCTAGTGACTGTAGAGTCGCTGAATTTTCTAAACGAAACTCTATACCTCTAGAGATGTCAGGTAGACTGACGTTTTCTTCCTCTGTACTAGGAAGAATAGAAGTAGTAGGTAGAGGACTAGCGTAGTATGCCTTGAGCTGGTTAACATGGTACACATGATTAGATTTCTTTTTCCCAGGCGTACGTACCAAATAATTTACGTCGCTAAGCCTTTTCACTACTTCCAGGGGACCATCATACCTGGCTTGTAGAGCATGACCTGGTACTAATTTCCGAGCCATCACCTTATCTCTTGCTTTAAAAGAGCGAGAGACAGCACATTTGTCATAATGTTGCTTCATTCTAGCTTGGGCTGAAACTAGGTTTTTCGAAGCTAGCTCTCTAGCGGCTGTCAAATGTTGCTGCATTAATGAAGGTGAAGTACTCAATGATGGATTTGATTTTCCTGTCCACACGTCTTTCAACACTGCGAGAGGACCACGCACTTGGTGTCCGAATATTAGTTCAAATGGACTAAATCCGAGACTTTCTTGCTCACTTTCTCTCATAGCGAACAGAAGAAAAGGAATACCCTCATCCCAGTCTCTAGAAAAATGTTCACAATAAGCTCTCATCATAGACTTCAATGTCTGATGAAATCTCTCTAGAGCACCTTGTGACTGTGGATGATAACTGGTTGAAAGTACAGACTTTATTCCTAGGTGGGATAATGCTTCTCGAAAGATCTTAGAAGTGAAGTTTGATCCCTGATCAGATTGTATCTCTCGTGGCAATCCAACCTGGGAGAAAAATTTCATCAGCGCTCTCACAATAGCATGAGCATTAATTTTTCTCATAGGAATAGCTTCGGGATAGCGTGTTGCAGCGTCCATAATAGTAAATAAGTATTGGTTTCCTAGTTTGGTTCTAGGCAAAGGACCAACACAATCAATAATAAGACGTGAGAATGGTTCACCATGCACGGTGATAGGAATGAGAGGCGCAGGTGGAGGTGTGTGTGCTGGCTTGCCTGTCACTTGACACACGTGGCAACGTCGCACATGATCAGCTACTGTCTCCCTCATTTTAGGCCAAGTAAAATGTTTTGCCAGTTTACCGAGTGTCTTCTTGACATCCAAATGTCCTCCTATGGGACTATTGTGAGCAAAATCAATGGCTTGTTCACGAAATGTAACTGGTAACACTACTAGATGCTTGACTGTGGTGTAAAAACACTATTACCTGACAACTTGCATGTATTTTTCTCCATCAGTACACCATTACTATAATAGTAACAATTATCGATATCCTTTGCTTCACTCTCAGTAACTGCTATATCTCTCAGTCTTTCTAGTGACTGATCAACAAACTTATCCTTGATTAAATCATCATGAGTTAGAAATTTAACGTCAGGTGTGTCTTGACTAGGTTGATGACCGGGGGGAGTCAGCGTTAAGGACCCTGGGCGCAGAGCATCACTAAACAACATATTCAAGCCCAAATCATTGTCATCCACTAACTCAACAGGAGACAAGGATGGTTGTTGTATCTTTGACATAGCTCTAGTAATTGTGCTGAGAGGAAATAAAATAGGTTTCTCTCTGCAAGCTTCAATGGCATAATTATCATCAGTGTTATTATCAATCACAAGTGGTTCTTTACATATACCAGCATGAAGGATATCGTTCCCTATCAACAAGTCCACTGACCTGATGGGAAATACACCACTGGATATACCCACTGAAATATAACCAGTATAATAGCTTGTTTGAATATAAACTTTGTGCAGAGGCACTTTTATAACCCCTCCATAGGCTTCTAACAATACATCTATCCTGCAATAGGTATCATCAGTTATGGGCAGTACATCTTCTCTCAATAACGTGAGATAACTGCCAGTGTCTCTGAAAGTAACAATCTCAGTTAGATGTGATTCGTCAAATCCTATTCTACCTCTTGAAAAGTAAGGACTAATCGCTGAACGAATCTTTTTGTCAGATACACTTTCTGACGCTAGTCATCTATCCTGGGTAACATTATCTAAAACAATAGGATCAGAGGTATTACTAGGATTTTGGTGCCTGTGTTGCTCAGAAGAGGATATGACTTGAGTGGGGGCGCCAGCCGCACGACTGCTTCTTGTATCTCTTTCTAACTTATAGCAATACTCTCTAGCATGTCCTTTTCTGTTACAATAGTTACATTTAACTTTCTTATTCTCGATATCAGATTTCTGTCTAGCCACAGAGACAGATTCAGGATTGTGAGTTTTCCTGGTAAAGGTACGAGAAGTTATAGTAGCAGGTACATCAGGCCGGCAATGAGCAGCTGATTTAGGTTGCCAACTTCTAGGACAATTTTTAGTTACCTTGTTTCTTTGTGTTTTATTATGTACAAGTTTGTGAGAAATCTCCTAATTGTCTGCTAATGCTGCAGTTTCCAGAATATCTGAGGTAGTATGATCGATCAGATATTCTTGTATGTCAGCAGACATACAGTTGTTAAACTCTTTATGTAGTAACAACTGAACAAGGCTGTTGTAGTTGTTACACTTGGCAGACCTACACCATCTCTCAAAAGCAACTTTTTTCTCACGAGCAAATTCTACACAAGTTTGATCTTGTCGTCGTTGTAACGTACGAAATGCTCTATGATAACTTAGAGGTAACAAGTTATATGTCTCTAGAATAGTTAGTTTGACAGCGTCATAACTTATGTACTTGGCAAATGGTAAAGCAGCAGTACAAGTTTGAGCTCTTCCTGTCAACGCTGTATGCAACAATGTTGCCCAGTGCTTACGTGGCCAGTTCATAGCACGTGCCTGGTTCTCAAACACATCAAAATAGGTGTCTAAGTCACTCTCAAAAAACTTAGGAACCATTGATGCAGCTTTCTGCACATTAAATGGGTCCTGTGATATATCAGTCTGTTGTCTTCCCAGACGAACATTTTCTCTCTGGAAATCTTCGTTCAATTTCCTCTGTGCCTCTATTTGTGCAGTCTGCAACATAATGAGGCATTCTAACCTCTCAAACTGTTCCTGAGAGATAGGACCAGTGGGTAATGAAGGAGTAAGGAATCTAACGTGGTCTGGACGGTCCTTAGGTCGGACACCTCGTTCAGCCGTCTCTAGAGAGTCTAGATCTGGTCTAGGATAAGTAGATACAGGTGTAGCATACACTGTACTAGTATGTGGCTGAGTCATCCAACCAGCTACACTCTGTACTATTGTGTCAGTGAGGCGGGATGGTGTGAGCGGAGGTTCACTAGGCTCAAGACACTTCTGCCGTAGTTGCTCTTTCTTCTAAGTCATCAAATAGAGTCATACTTCCTAATTGTGACACTAGGCTTTCTGAATCTGAATCATAATCAGACATCTCTGTATGAGCAGGAAACAATATATCTTTAATTAATGCTCTGACAGTTTCTGCGGTGTAATTCCTGTTATACGTCACACCGAGATATTTGGCTACTCACCAACACGTCTGAAGTTTTAATGTACTTAACTCAGACAAAGTCAGAGTATCAATTAACTGTTTCACTTTGGCATACATCACGAAAATAATTGTACTACGAGAGAGTGATTATGGGAAACTATAATCCTGATAGGAATTTTAGTGTTGGTTGTCTTAGAGTTAGAGCTCATAAACAGTATTTCCATCTCCTTGGATCAAGAGACTCAGTCAGGTACATACATCCACCTGGTATGTTGTACAAGACTAAACTCAAAGTCTTCAGATTAGGAAAGTACTCAAAGTGTTTGATCATAGAGTTACTAGTATGTCAAACTGGACACTTTCTCCAACACCTTGGATCAAGAGCATCCCGGACAGGCCCCCATTTGTTACAAAAAATGTGATTCTGAAAGCTTAGAGATCTCCAGTGAATATTAGAAAGGACTGCCCTTCTAGCATCCAGCCTGTTACTGGGTTTTCGTAACAACTAGTCAGTATCCTTGTCCAATTATCCATTGGAATTCAGTATGATTCAATAGTGCTTCAGGATTACAACTGGTAAGCTACTAACTAGAGAAATTAAAATTTAATAAATTTATTAAGTCTAGAGGTATATTATCAAATTAAATTAAATTAATTTAAATTAATCACAGTAATCAAAATAATATCACATCTCTCGTTTACAGTATTATTGTGTTGAAAGCACATATCACTATCATTCTTAAGTACCGTCTGGTACATTAACATTTAATAAGATATTACAAATATGTACAAGTTTGTGTATGTGTGTAAGTGCTCTAAGTAGTTCTATGTCTCACGACTCGACTAGACTTAAACAAGTGACTGACAAAGTCCTCACATAAACTAACTTCTTGACCGACTGGCAATCAAAACAGTCTGCTTGAACAACAAAAAGAATGCTAAAGCCCAATAGCAATACAACAAGCAACTGCGACACAGAATCGGGAACAAGGAGATAATATAACAACACTAAGTAGGGACCATCAGCAGATCCTCCACAAAAGTTACAAAACTCCCATACTACTGAATCTAAGCTCAGCATAAGAAAATCCCCGACTGTGATAATACACAGAAACCAGTACAAATTAGGTCATAAGCTATAGTTCAGGACCTGAGATGTTCAGAGTGTCTATGAGACACACAACCTCAATACAACGTCGAAAATCACTAAGTCTATACAATGTTCTGTGAACAGAGTTTTACAGAACTAACAAGAATAATGAGACAGACAATCTGTCCGACCTCCAAGAGAGTCTAGAGCAGACTGAGTACTTCAGGCGAGGTGAGGACACCCCCCCCCCTCGATCACGTGATAGCTCTGTGGGTTGCTGCCCAGCGAGAAACAGAAGCCGGCAGAATAACGAGCAAAGAGCGATAATTACAGTAGTTAGACAATCAAGACTTGAACTGAGCACATAATATGTTACATCCTACCTAACAAGTCAAATAACAATATAAAGCAATGCATTTACGATTTAGCTATTATCGCAAATATAAGCAATGTAAAATTAAATGAAAAGGTAATTATATATATACATAATCATTGCAACCCATTCAGGGGTTGCAACACCAGCAAATCAAATTTAAGTTTGGAGATACCCCACACAAGGGCCAAATATTCCTTTTCTATGGTGGAGTATCTCGTTTCTGTGGGAAGGAGTTTCCGGCTTAGGAAGCATACAGGGAAGGGAGTACCATCATGGTATTGTAGTAACACCGCACCTAAGCCAGTATTGGAGGCATCAGTTCTTAAACAAAATGTTTTATTAATATCTGGAATCTTAAGTATAGGGTCTTTCGAAAAGATACTTTTAATCTCATTAAACTTTTCCCGAGCTACGTCGGAAAGTTTAAGAGGTTCCTTCACAGATTTTTTAAGGAAGTCGGATAAGATGCCTGTAAGATCAGTAAGGTTCAGGATAAACCGTGCATAAAAATTTACAGAACCAAGAAAGCTAAGCATGAGCTTCTTGGTTTTGGGGAATTTAAATTCTAATAAAGCTTTGATCTTACTGGGGACAGGCTGCAGAGAGTTATTAGAAAGTATCAGTCCAAGATATCTAATCTTGTTATACCCAAGGAAGCATTTCTTCGGCTTGGCAGTGAGGCCATGTGACCGTAACCTATGCAAAACTGATGTTAATGTTTGGATATGTTTGCCCCAAGTGGATGCCATTACATAAATGTTATCAAAATAAACTGAAACATTTAGCATATTACCCAAGACCTTTCTCATCAGTCTCATGTAGGTAGCACAGGCAGTTACCAAACCGAAGGGCATAGTTCTATACTGCATCAGTCCTTGGTGGGTAGGAAAAGTGGTGTACTGCTTAGAAGAAGGATCTAACATTACTAGATGATATGCCTGCGCAATATCAATCTCTGAAAAGAAGGAAGAGTCATAAAATTTGTGTAGATCGCTATCTATTAAGGGCATAGGCTCAGCATCCCACCGAGTGATAGCATTAAGGCCTCTGAAGTCAATACTGGTGAGCAATATGCAGATACTGAAGGTTCAATGATCTTTAGTTTTAATAATTTGTCTACCTCTCGGTCAAATGCTTCCCTAAGGTGAACTGGAAATGGGTATAATTTTCGTTTGATAGGATTGTCCGTCACTAAGTCAATCTTATGGACTACCGTGGAGGTAACACCTGGAATATCAGTAAAGACGTCTGAAAAGTTACTCACACATTGAAGTAGTTCATGTCTCTCATGGTCATCCAAAGATTCATTAATATTTATGTTGGTTGCGCCCGAGTGGTCAAGAGTCACCAAGTCATGTAGTTCTTCATCATAGTCTAAGTTAGAGGTGTCAATTACGCACACCTTACATTCTTCAGTTGTTTTATCAAGTTCGTGTGGAAAAACTAAGTCAAAGTTATTAAGGCAGTTAACCGAATTTCTTCGGTAATATTTCTTAAGGATGTTGATATGATAAAGCTTAGGTTTCCCCTTGACTTCTATGAGGTAGTCAACTTTCCCACAAATTTTTAATACTTCATATGGACCTTTCCATGCTACTAATAATTTATTTGACTTGATAGGCAAAAGTACCAGAACTTCATCTCCTACTTTAAAACTTCTCCTCTGACTTTTGGAATCAAAATAGGTTTTGTACTGGTCCATTGACAAGCTTAGGTTATTCGAAACTATGTCAGAGGTCTCCTCAAGTTTGGATCTAAGGTCAAGGAGAAACTGGTAAGAAGACTGAACCTCAGCATTTACCTCCTCATTAGTCCATAAGTCATGAAGGATGGACAATGGGCCTCTGGCCTGTCTACCATAGAGGGACGGGGAATAGAGGGAGCTGGACTTACCCTACCTTAACAAGTAGCCGGCAATGAAACTATTGTTACTATATACTCCCTCGCTACTCCTATCTATTGAACTTTTCCCTCACACTCTATAAACCTGGAACAAACCATTTGCGTTTATCTTCGAATTCCCTGTTATTTTACCTCATAATCTGTTTTGTCTTATTTCTCTTTTTAAATGAATAAAATGATATCCTCTTCTCTTCTGATTCGCATATAAATGCTTGTTTTTACAATAATAAGATGGCCTGGTGGCGAAAACCCTCGCTTCACACGGTGAGTGTCGGGGTTCGATACCCAGAGAGGGAAGAAACATTGGGCGTGTTTAATTACACCGATTGTTTATGTTCACCCATCAGTAAAATGGATAACTGAGTGTTAGTCGACTGGTGTGGGTCGCATCCTGGGACAAAACCATGATAGCCAGTCAGGTCACACTAGATGACCTGCCTCACAAGATGGTAGCCAGTCAGGTCACAAGTTGACCTGACCCACACCACGATAGCTAGTTAGGTCACACTAGTTGACCTGACCCACACCATGATAGCCAGTCAGGTCACACTATTTGACCTGACTCACACCATGATAGCCAGTCAGGTCACACTAGATGACCTGACCCACACCATGATAACCAGTCAGGCCATACTAGTTGACCTGACCCACACCATGAAAGCCAGTCAGGTCACACTAGTTGACCTGACCCACACCATGATAGCCAGTCAGGTCACACTAGTTGACCTGACCCACACCATGAGAGCCAGTCAGGTCACACTAGATGACCCGACACAGATAATGACTCAGCCCCAGGAAATCGGCTAAGAGAAAATCATGGACATAGACCTGGTTGTAGTTATTACGGTAGCCCCATGTTAGACAGCTTGGTTGTAGTTATTACGGTAGTTCCATGTTAGACAGCTTGGTTGTAGTTATTACGGTAGCCCCATGTTAGACAGCTTGGTTGTAGTTATTACGGTAGCCCCATGTTAGACAGCTTGGTTGTAGTTATTACGGTAGCCCCATGTTAGACAGCTTGGTTGTAGTTATTACGGTAGCCCCATGTTAGACAGCTTGGTTGTAGTTATTACGGTAGCCCCATGTTAGACAGCTTGGTTGTAGTTATTACGGTAGACCCATGTTAGACAGCTTGGTTGTAGTTATTACGGTAGCCCCATGTTAGACAGCTTGGTTGTAGTTATTACGGTAGCCCCATGTTAGACAGCTTGGTTGTAGTTATTACGGTAGCCCCATGTTAGACAGCTTGGTTGTAGTTATTACGGTAGCCCCATGTTAGACAGCTTGGTTGTAGTTATTACGGTAGCCCCATGTTAGACAGCTTGGTTGTAGTTATTACGGTAGACCCATGTTAGACAGCTTGGTTGTAGTTATTACGATAGCCCCATGTTAGACAGCTTGGTTGTAGTTATTACGGTAGCCCCATGTTAGACAGCTTGGTTGTAGTTATTACGGTAGTTCCATGTTAGACAGCTTGGTTGTAGTTATTACGGTAGCCCCATGTTAGACAGCTTGGTTGTAGTTATTATGGTAGACCCATGTTAGACAGCTTGGTTGTAGTTATTACGGTAGACCCATGTTAGACAGCTTGGTTGTAGTTATTACGGTAGCCCCATGTTAGACAGCTTGGTTGTAGTTATTACGGTAGCCCCATGTTAGACAGCTTGGTTGTAGTTATTACGGTAGCCCCATTTTAGACAGCTTGGTTGTAGTTATTACGGTAGCCCCATGTTAGACAGCTTGGTTGTAGTTATTACGGTAGCCCCATGTTAGACAGCTTGGTTGTAGTTATTACGGTAGCCCCATGTTAGACAGCTTGGTTGTAGTTATTACGGTAGCCCCATGTTAGACAGCTTGGTTGTAGTTATTACGGTAGCCCCATGTTAGACAGCTTGGTTGTAGTTATTACGGTAGCCCCATGTTAGACAGCTTGGTTGTAGTTATTACGGTAGCCCCATGTTAGACAGCTTGGTTGTAGTTATTAAGTAGTTCCATGTTAAATAACTTGGTTGTAGTTATTACAGTAGTTCCATGTTAGATACCTTGGTTGTAGTTATTAAGTAGTTCCATGTTAAATACCTTGGTTGTAGTTATTAGTTATTACAGTAGTTCCATGTTAAATACCTTGGTTGTAGTTATTACAGTAGTTCCATGTTAAATACCTTGGTTGTAGTTATTACAGTAGTTCCATGTTAAATACCTTGGTTGTAGTTATTAGTTATTACAGTAGTTCCATGTTAAATAACTTGGTTGTAGTTATTACAGTAGTTCCATGTTAAATACCTTGGTTGTAGTTATTAGTTATTACAGTAGTTCCATGTTAAATAACTTGGTTGTAGTTATTACAGTAGTTCCATGTTAAATACCTTGGTTGTAGTTATTAGTTATTACAGTAGTTCCATGTTAAATACCTTGGTTGTAGTTATTACAGCAGTTCCATGATAGATACCTTGGTTGTAGTTATTACAGTAGTTCCATGTTAAATACCTTGGTTGTAGTTATTACAGTAGTTCCATGTTAGCTTGGTTGTAGTTATTACAGTAGTTCCATGTTAGCTTGGTTGTAGTTATTACAGTAGTTCCATGTTAGCTTGGTTGTAGTTATTACAGTAGTTCCATGTTAGCTTGGTTGTAGTTATTACAGTAGTTCCATGCTAGCTTGGTTGTAGTTATTACAGTAGTTCCATGTTAGCTTGGTTGTAGTTATTACAGTAGTTCCATGTTAGCTTGGTTGTAGTTATTACAGTAGTTCCATGTTAGCTTGGTTGTAGTTATTACAGTAGTTCCATGTTAGCTTGGTTGTAGTTATTACAGTAGTTCCATGCTAGCTTGGTTGTAGTTATTACAGTAGTTCCATGTTAGCTTGGTTGTAGTTATTACAGTAGTTCCATGTTAGCTTGGTTGTAGTTATTACAGTAGTTCCATGTTAGCTTGGTTGTAGTTATTACAGTAGCTCCATGTTAGCTTGGTTGTAGTTATTACAGTAGTTCCATGTTAGCTTGGTTGTAGTTATTACAGTAGCTCCATGTTAGCTTGGTTGTAGTTATTACAGTAGCTCCATGTTAGCTTGGTTGTAGTTATTACAGTAGCTCCATGTTAGCTTGGTTGTAGTTATTACAGTAGTTCCATGTTAGCTTGGTTGTAGTTATTACAGTAGCTCCATGTTAGCTTGGTTGTAGTTATTACAGTAGCTCCATGTTAGCTTGGTTGTAGTTATTACAGTAGCTCCATGTTAGCTTGGTTGTAGTTATTACAGTAGCTCCATGTTAGCTTGGTTGTAGTTATTACAGTAGTTCCATGTTAGCTTGGTTGTAGTTATTACAGTAGCTCCATGTTAGCTTGGTTGTAGTTATTACAGTAGTTCCATGTTAGCTTGGTTGTAGTTATTACAGTAGTTCCATGTTAGCTTGGTTGTAGTTATTACAGCAGTTCCATGTTAGATAACTTGGTTGTAGATGAATGGTTCAGAGAACCGTCACGTTGTTAAATTAGACACATGTGCAACTCTTGGGTATCTTTATTGAGGAAACGTTTCGCCACACAGTGGCTTCATCAGTCCATACAAAGGAAAATCTTGAAGAACAGGAGGAGAATGAGGTAATCAGTCCCTCAACCTTGAGTCGATGTGGTCAGTCCATCAATCTTGAATAGAATACGGCATACGTGCGGAGAAGGAGCTTATAAACCGTTGGCAGGAGAGGTGCAGCAGTCATAGGTGGTGTCAGGAGAGTGAGGGAGAAGTGTGAGGGAGGAGTGTGAGGGACGAGTGTGAGGGACGAGTGTGAGGGACGAGTGCGAGGGACGAGTGCGAGGGACGAGTGTGAGGGACGAGTGCGAGGGACGAGTGTGAGGGACGAATGTGAGGGACGAATGTGAGGGACGAATGTGAGGGAGGAGTGTGAGGGAGGAGTGTGAGGGAGGAGTGTGAGGGAGGAGTGTCAGGGGGGAGTGTCAGGGGGGAGTGTCAGGGGGGAGTGTCAGGGGGGAGTGTCAGAGAGGAGTGTCAGGGAGGAGTGTCAGGGATGAGTGTCTTGGTGGAATTTCAGGGAGGAGTGTGAGGGAGGAGTGTCAGGGACGAGTGTGAGGGAGGAGTGTGAGGGAGGAGTGTGAGGGAGGAGTGTGAGGGAGGAGTGTCAGGGAGGAGTGTCAGGGAGGAGTGTCAGGGAGGAGTGTCAAAGAGTGTGACAGAGGAGTGTGAGAGAGGTGTGTGAGGGAGGAGTGGGAGGAGTGTGAGAGAGGAGCGTGAGGGAGAAGTGTGAAGGAGTGTCAGGGAGAAGTGTCAGGGAGGAGTGTCGGGGAGGAGTGTCGGGGAGTGTCGGGGAGGAATGTCAGGGAGGGGAGTGAGAGAGGTGTGTGAGAGAGGAGTGTGAGGGAGGAGTGTGAGGGAGGAGTGTGAGGGAGGAGTGTGAGGGAGGAGTGTGAGAGAGTTTGAGGGATGAGTGTGAGGGAGGAGTGTGAGGGAGGAGTGTGAGGGAGGAGTGTGAGGGAGGAGTGTGAGCGAGGAGTGTGAGGGAGGAATTTGAGGGAGGAGTGTGAAAGAGGAGTGTGAGGGAAGAGCGTGAGGGAGGAGTCTGGGGAGGAGTCTGGGGGAGGAATGTAAGGGAGGAATTTGAGGGAGGAGTGTGAGGGAGGGGTGTGAGGGAGGAGTATGAAAGATGAGTGTGAGGGAAGAGCGTATGAAAGAGGAGTGTGAGGGACGAGTGTGAGGGACGAGTGTGAGGGACGAGTGTGAGTGAGGATTCTGAGAGAGTGTGAGAGAAGAGTGTGAGGGCTGAGAGTGTGTCAGAGAAGAGTGTGAGGGAGGAGTGTGAGGGAGGAGTGTGAGGGAGGAGTGTGAGGGAGGAGTGTTAGGGAGAAGTGTAAGAAGTGTGAGGGAAGGGTGTGAGTTAGGAGTGTGACGGAGGAGTGTGAGGGAGGAGTGTGAGGGAAGAGTGTGAGAGACGAGTGTGAGAGAGTATGAGGGAGGAGTTTGAGGGAGGAGTGTGAGGGAGGAGTGTGAGGGAGGAGTGTGAGGGAGGAGTGTCAGGGAGGAGTGTCAGGGAGGAATGTCAGGGAGGAATGTCAGGGAGGAATGTCAGGGAGGAGTGTCAGGGAGGAGTGTCAGGGAGGAGTGTGAGGAAGGAGTGTGAGGAAGGAGTATGAAGGAGGAGTGTGAGGGAGGAGTGTCTGGGAGGAGTGTCTGGGAGGAGTGTCTGGGAGGAGTGTCTGGGAGGAGTGTCAGGGAGGAGTGTGAGGGTGGAGTGTCAGTGATTAGTGTCAGGGAGGAATGTGAGGGAGGAGTGTGAGGGTGGAGAGTCAGTGAGAAGAGTCAGGGAGTGTGAGGGAGGAGTGTGAGGGAGGAGTGAGAGGGAGGAGTGTCAGGGAGGAGTGTCAGGGAGGAGTGTCAGGGAGGAGTGTCAGGGAGGAGTGTCAGGGAGGAGTGTCAGGGAGGAGTGCCAGGGAGGAGTGCCAGGGAGGAGTGTCAGGGAGGAGTGTAAGGGAGGAGTGTAAGGGAGGAGTGTGAGACAGGAGTGCGAGAGAAGAGTTTGAGGGAGGAGTGTGAAGTAAGAGTGTGAGGGAGGAGTGTGAGGGAGTGTGAGGGAGAAGTGTGAGGGAAGAGTGTGAGGGAGGAGTGTGATGGAGAAGTGTGAGGGAGAAGTGTGAGGGACGAGTGTGAGGGAGGAGTGTGAGAGTGTGAGGGAGGAGTGTGAAGGCGTGTGAGGGAGTGTGAGGGACGAGTGTGAGGGAGGAGTGTAAAAGAAGAGTTTGAGAGAGGAGTGTGAGAGAGGAGTGTGAGGGAGGAGTGTGAGGGAGGAGTGTGAGGGAGGAATGTGAGGGAGGAGTGTGAGGGATGAGTGTAAAAGAGGAGTTTGAGAGAGGAG
>NW_027200625.1:0-18702 GCF_038502225.1 Cherax quadricarinatus
CCTGCGCAAGAGATCGATGGCTTGTGTAGTAGGTACTTATACAACCACATCAGGAGGAAAACAATAGTCAAGGACCAGGTAATGAGCTAAGGAAGGAAAGAGGAGAAACAACAAGAAATGACTGTGAAGTATGTGAGGAACTCAACATGAGATTCAAAGAAGTGTTCACAGAGGATACAGAAGGGGATCCAGAAAGACGGAGAGGTGGGGTACACCACCAAGTGCTGGGCACAGTACAGACAACCGAGGAAGAAGTGAAGAGGCTTCTGAGTGAGCTAGATACCTCAAAGACAATGGGGCCGGATAACATCTCTCCTGAGAGAAGGAGCAGAGGCGCTATGTGTATCCCTAACAACAATATTGAATACATCTATCGAAACAGGGAGATTGCCTGAGGCATGGAAGACAGCAAATGTAGTCCCAGTCTTTAAAAAAGGAGACAGACATGAAGCACTAAACTACAGACCAGTGTCACTGACATGTATAGTATGCAAAGTCATGGAGAAGATTGTCAGGAGAAGAGTGGTGGAACACCTAGAAAGGAATGATCTCAACAACAGCAGCCAACATGGTTTCAGGGAAGGGAAATCCTGTGTCACAAACCTACTGGAGTTTTTGAAAATGTGACAGCAGTAAGACAAGAGGGGTGGGTAGACTACATTTTCTTGGACTGCAAGAAGGCGTTTGACACAGTTCCACACAAGAGATAGTGCAAAAACTAGAGGACCAGGCAGGGATAACAGAGAAGGCACTACAGTGGATCAGGGAATACTGGTCAGGTAGACAGCAGCGAGTCATGGTACGTGGCAAGGTGTCAGAGTGGGCGCCTACGACCAGCGGGGTCCCACACCCAACTCACTACCCACAGATAAATAACCTCACTAGCCCGTAGAACACGAGACGAAGTTGACCAGATTGCAAAATGGGAACAGAAATGGAGAATAAAAACCAACCCTGCAAAATCCAAAATCACCTACTTCCACTACAGGAAACACGAACCACCTCCCCCAGTAGTACTCAGGACAGCAGATATCCGCACCAACATCCCCGTCTCCCAGACAACAAACGTCTTAGGAGTTACTCTAGACCACAACCTGCGAATACACAGACACATTAACCAAAAGCAAGCCATTGCAACCAAGGCCCTGTCGGGGATATCCAAACTATGGCAAGCTTCCACACAAGCAAAACTGCACCTATACAAAGCCCTCATTCGCCCACTAATCACCTACTGCCCACTAGCCCTTTCCGTAGCAGCTGAGACAAATCAACTAAAACTACAACGGATCCAGAACAAAGCTCTACACTGGGTGTTCGGCACCCGCTGGGATGAATTCCTCACAAGTGAGTCCATCCACGCTCGTGCGAACATCCCTGCTCTAAACGTGTACTGGAAACTGCTTAGTGACAAACAAATAGACATATTAGAGACCCGACATGACTACTGGACCTCATACCTAGACGACGAAATACGCAGACCTGCAAACACTCACACAACCTTTATTACTCACTACTGCCCCCTGATCCAATTCCTTTATACAAATAACCCCTTCGCAATCTTGACGCACTAACCTGTATTCACAGGTGGGGACCTTAAATATTGCCCATGTACCAGCGATCTACGCTTTGCCGTCCCCCCCGTCCCCCCCCGTCCCCCCCCCGTCCCCCCCGTCCCCCGTTCCCCCGTCCCCCCCCCCGTCCCCCGTCCCCCGTCCCCCCGTCCCCACGTCCCCCCGTCCCCCGTTTCCCCCGTCCCCTTGTACCCCCCGTACCCCCGTCCCCCGTCCCGCCCGTCCCCCCGTCCCCCCCGTCCCCCCAGTCCCCCCGTCCCCCGTCCCCCCCGCCCCCCGTCCTCCCCGTCCCCCCGTCCCCCGTCCAGGAGCTATGACACGACCTTAGCAACCACAAATAGGTGAGTACAAATAGGAGAGTACACACATACACTCATGCAAGCATGGATATACAACAGGCCAAGAGTCTACTCGACATGTGCCGAGGACAAAATGCTAACTAATACACTCTAATATACACAAAAACTCAAGTTTAATATTTGGCAGAGATAACTTCTAATTCTTATTTAAAGAAAGTTCTCATTTAAAAAAACATATTATGACACAGTCTCATGTAACAGACGACTTATGTTCTGATACATAAAAGTCCTAAAATTAGTAAATTATAGAGGACTGGATAGCCATTCCTCTGTTTACTTGTCATCCACTCTCTCATATATTGTTCAACACTACCATACCATGATGACACGTGTGCAACCTGCCATCCACTCTCTCATATATTGTTCAACACTACCATACCATGATGACACGTGTGCAACCTGCCATCCACTCTCTCATATATTGTTCAACACTACCATACCATGATGACACGTGTGCAACCTGCCATCCACTCTCTCATATATTGTTCAACACTACCATACCATGATGACACGTGTGCAACCTGCCATCCACTCTCTCATATATTGTTCAACACTACCATACCATGATGACACGTGTGCAACCTGCCATCCACTCTCTCATATATTGTTCAACACTACCATACCATGATGACACGTGTGCAACCTGCCATCCACTCTCTAATATATTGTTCAACACTACCATACCATGATGACACGTGTGCAACCTGCCATCCACTCTCTCATATATTGTTCAACACTACCATACCATGATGACACGTGTGCAACCTGCCATCCACTCTCTCATATATTGTTCAACACTACCATACCATGATGACACGTGTGCAACCTACCATCCACTCTCCCATATATTGTTCAACACTACCATACCATGATGACACGTGTGCAACCTGCCATCCACTCTCTCATATATTGTTCAACACTACCATACCATGATGACACGTGTGCAACCTACCATCCACTCTCCCATATATTGTTCAACACTACCATACCATGATGACACGTGTGCAACCTGCCATCCACTCTCTCATATATTGTTCAACACTACCATACCATGATGACACGTGTGCAACCTGCCATCCACTCTCTCATATATTGTTCAACACTACCATACCATGATGACACGTGTGCAACCTGCCATCCACTCTCTCATATATTGTTCAACACTACCATACCATGATGACACGTGTGCAACCTGCCATCCACTCTCTCATATATTGTTCAACACTACCATACCATGATGACACGTGTGCAACCTGCCATCCACTCTCTCATATATTGTTCAACACTACCATACCATGATGACACGTGTGCAACCTGCCATCCACTCTCTCATATATTGTTCAACACTACCATACCATGATGACACGTGTGCAACCTGCCATCCACTCTCTCATATATTGTTCAACACTACCATACCATGATGACACGTGTGCAACCTGCCATCCACTCTCTCATATATTGTTCAACACTACCATACCATGATGACACGTGTGCAACCTGCCATCCACTCTCTCATATATTGTTCAACACTACCATACCATGATGACACGTGTGCAACCTGCCATCCACTCTCTCATATATTGTTCAACACTACCATACCATGATGACACGTGTGCAACCTGCCATCCACTCTCTCATATATTGTTCAACACTACCATACCATGATGACACGTGTGCAATCCACTCTCTCTGCCATCCACTCTCTCATATATTGTTCAACACTACCATACCATGATGACACGTGTGCAACC
Organism: Cherax quadricarinatus; assembly: GCF_038502225.1. Taxonomy (NCBI): domain Eukaryota; kingdom Metazoa; phylum Arthropoda; class Malacostraca; order Decapoda; family Parastacidae; genus Cherax; species Cherax quadricarinatus. Next base: position 3,682 of record NW_027200625.1, read on the forward strand.
TGCCATCCACTCTCTCATATATTGTTCAACACTACCATACCATGATGACACGTGTGCAACCTGCCATCCACTCTCTCATATATTGTTCAACACTACCATACCATGATGACACGTGTGCAACCTGCCATCCACTCTCTCATATATTGTTCAACACTACCATACCATGATGACACGTGTGCAACCTACCATCCACTCTCCCATATATTGTTCAACACTACCATACCATGATGACACGTGTGCAACCTGCCATCCACTCTCTCATATATTGTTCAACACTACCATACCATGATGACACGTGTGCAACCTACCATCCACTCTCCCATATATTGTTCAACACTACCATACCATGATGACACGTGTGCAACCTGCCATCCACTCTCTCATATATTGTTCAACACTACCATACCATGATGACACGTGTGCAACCTACCATCCACTCTCCCATATATTGTTCAACACTACCATACCATGATGACACGTGTGCAACCTGCCATCCACTCTCTCATATATTGTTCAACACTACCATACCATGATGACACGTGTGCAACCTACCATCCACTCTCCCATATATTGTTCAACACTACCATACCATGATGACACGTGTGCAACCTGCCATCCACTCTCTCATATATTGTTCAACACTACCATACCATGATGACACGTGTGCAACCTACCATCCACTCTCCCATATATTGTTCAACACTACCATACCATGATGACACGTGTGCAACCTGCCATCCACTCTCTCATATATTGTTCAACACTACCATACCATGATGACACGTGTGCAACCTGCCATCCACTCTCCCATATATTGTTCAATACTACCATACCATGATGACACGTGTGCAACCTGCCATCCACTCTCCCATACACTGTTCAACACTACCATACCATGATGACACGTGAGCAACCTGCCATCCACTCTCCCATATATTGTTCAATACTACCATACCATGATGACACGTGTGCAACCTGCCATCCACTCTCATATATATTGTTCAACACTACCATTCCATGATGACACGTGTGCAACCTGCGATCCACTCTCCCATATATTGTTCAATACTACCATACCATGATGACACGTGTGCAACCTGCCATCCACTCTCCCATACACTGTTCAACACTACCATACCATGATGACACGTGAGCAACCTGCCATCCACTCTCCCATATATTGTTCAATACTACCATACCATGATGACACGTGTGCAACCTGCCATCCACTCTCCCATACACTGTTCAGCACTACCATACCATGATGACACGTGTGCAACCTGCCATCCACTCTCCCATATATTGTTCAACACTACCATACCATGATGACACGTGTGCAACCTGCCATCCACTCTCCCATACACTGTTCAACACTACCATACCATGATGACACGTGTGCAACCTGCCATCCACTCTCCCATATATTGTTCAACACTACCATACCATGATGACACGTGTGCAACCTGCCATCCACTCTCCCATATATTGTTCAACACTACCATACCATGATGACACGTGTGCAACCTGCCATCCACTCTCCCATACACTGTTCAACACTACCATACCATGATGACACGTGTGCAACCTGCCATCCACTCTCCCATATATTGTTCAACACTACCATACCATGAAGACACGTGTGCAACCTGCCATCCACTCTCCCATACATTGTTCAACACTACCATACCATGATACGTGTGCAACCTGCCATCCACACTCCCATACATAGTTCAACACTGCAATCCCATGATGACTCGTGTGCAACCTGCCATCCACTCTCCCATATACTGTTCAACACTACCATCCCATGACGACACGTGTGCACTGTGCCATCCACTCTCCCATATACTGTTCAACACTACCATCCCATGACGACACGTGTGCACTGTGCCATCCACTCTCCCATATACTGTTCAACAATACCATACCATGATGACACGTGTGCAACCTGCCATCCACTCTCCCATATATTGTTCAACACTACCATACCATGATGACACGTGTGCAACCTGCCATCCACTCTCCCATATATTGTTCAACACTACCATACTATGATAACACGTGTGCAAACTGCCATCCACTCTCCCATACACTGTATAACAATACCATACCATGACGCGTGTGCAACCTGCCATCCACTCTCCCATATATTGTTCAACACTACCATACCATGATGACACGTGTGCAACCTGCCATCCACACTACCATACCATGATGACACGTGTGCAACCTGCCATCCACACTCCAATATACTGTTCAACACTACCATACCATGATGACACGTGTGCAACCTGCCATCCACTATCCCATACATTGTTCAACACTGCCATCCCATGGAAATATAAACACAAATGTTGGTCAAATGTTTTTTAGTGGGATGAATTGTAAAGGACCTGCCTAGTATGGGCCAACAGGCCTGCTGCAGTGTTCCTCCTTTCTTATGTTCTTATAATGTGATCCTTTATTGACAACGTTTCACCCACACAGTGGGCTTTTTCAAGTCACACACGGATCTACCTGGGGTTGGAAGGTACGGGAGTATTTATAGTCATGTTGAGGTCAGGTGGAGAATGCTGCATCTGATGATCTACCGGGTGGGGTTATAGAGTCTTGGGTAGCTTGGCAGGGGTATTGGACAAGTTGTGAGTAGACCTTCTGCAGTGTTCTATGTTCTTATGTGGGATAGCGATGAAGAAGTTTCTTGGCGAGTGGTTCAGCTATGTTATAGAAGCCATTGTTCTGGTTGAAATTGTTGGTTGTAGAGATGAGCGATGATTCCAGGATTCTTCTGTATTGAGTGTTGTCTTCTGTGGCTATAAGTCTTGAGTTTCTGTAGTTAATTAAATGGTTGTGTGAATTGCGATGTTGTACACAGGCATTCCTTGTATCGTCAGTCCTGCTTGCATATTGGTGTTCTGAAATACGTGTTTGGAGGTCTCTTGATGTTTCGCCCACATATAATTTGTTGCAGTCATTACAAGGGATTATGTATACCCCTGCAGAGGATGGAGGCTTGTCCTGTCTACTACTGGTGATGTCCTTGATGGTCGTGGTTGTGGAGGTAGATACTTGGAATGATGTTTTCGCAAAGATGTTGGAAACATGTTTGGCAATGGAGTTGGTTGGGAGGACTATGTATCTCTTCTCGGCAGTGTCTTCTCTGGGTGTGTTGAAGATGTTTAATGCCCGCCGTCTGCAGTCTCTGATGAAGTGACGAGGATAGTGGAGTTTAGAAAATACTTGTTCAATTATAGTGCATTCTTCCTCAAGGAACTCATTGCTGCAGATTCTGAGTGCACGCAGGAAGAAGCCTATAATTACACCACGTTTAGTTTTGGTGTCGTGGTGAGAGTAGAAGTGGAGAAGATCGTTTTGGTTGGTGGGTTTTCGATAGACTTTAAAACGAAGTTCGCGGTCAGCTTTGCAGAGCAGAACATCAAGGAAAGGAAGAGTGTTGTCGACTTCTTCTTCAAGTGTGAACTGGATTGAAGGCTCGACCTGGTTGAGCTTGTCTTGGAGAGCTTGAACGTTGAAGCGTTTAGGAGTTATGAGGAGAATGTCGTCAACATAACGGAGCCAGGTGACAGACGAAGGAATAATGGTGGAGAAACGTTCGGCTTCTAGATGTTCCATGTATAGGTTCGCCAGGACTGCACTGAGTGGCGAACCCATGGGTAGTCCAAAAGTCTGCTGAAAGAGGTGATTTTCGAAAGAGAAACACGTAAAGCCAACACATAGTTCAACAAGGTCGATGAAATCGCTGGCTGGAATGGGAAGATCAAGTGAATCGTCAGTTTTCCTGCGCAAGAGATCGATGGCTTGTGTAGTAGGTACTTATACAACCACATCAGGAGGAAAACAATAGTCAAGGACCAGGTAATGAGCTAAGGAAGGAAAGAGGAGAAACAACAAGAAATGACTGTGAAGTATGTGAGGAACTCAACATGAGATTCAAAGAAGTGTTCGCAGAGGATACAGAAGGGGATCCAGAAAGACGGAGAGGTGGGGTACACCACCAAGTGCTGGGCACAGTACAGACAACCGAGGAAGAAGTGAAGAGGCTTCTGAGTGAGCTAGATACCTCAAAGACAATGGGGCCGGATAACATCTCTCCTGAGAGAAGGAGCAGAGGCGCTATGTGTATCCCTAACAACAATATTGAATACATCTATCGAAACAGGGAGATTGCCTGAGGCATGGAAGACAGCAAATGTAGTCCCAGTCTTTAAAAAAGGAGACAGACATGAAGCACTAAACTACAGACCAGTGTCACTGACATGTATAGTATGCAAAGTCATGGAGAAGATTGTCAGGAGAAGAGTGGTGGAACACCTAGAAAGGAATGATCTCAACAACAGCAGCCAACATGGTTTCAGGGAAGGGAAATCCTGTGTCACAAACCTACTGGAGTTTTATGAAAGGGTGACAGCAGTAAGACAAGAGGGGTGGGTAGACTACATTTTCTTGGACTGCAAGAAGGCGTTTGACACAGTTCCACACAAGAGATAGTGCAAAAACTAGAGGACCAGGCAGGGATAACAGAGAAGGCACTACAGTGGATCAGGGAATACTGGTCAGGTAGACAGCAGCGAGTCATGGTACGTGGCAAGGTGTCAGAGTGGGCGCCTACGACCAGCGGGGTCCCACACCCAACTCACTACCCACAGATAAATAACCTCACTAGCCCGTAGAACACGAGACGAAGTTGACCAGATTGCAAAATGGGAACAGAAATGGAGAATAAAAACCAACCCTGCAAAATCCAAAATCACCTACTTCCACTGCAGGAAACACGAACCACCTCCCCCAGTAGTACTCAGGACAGCAGATATCCGCACCAACATCCCCGTCTCCCAGACAACAAACGTCTTAGGAGTTACTCTAGACCACAACCTGCGAATACACAGACACATTAACCAAAAGCAAGCCATTGCAACCAAGGCCCTGTCGGGGATATCCAAACTATGGCAAGCTTCCACACAAGCAAAACTGCACCTATACAAAGCCCTCATTCGCCCACTAATCACCTACTGCCCACTAGCCCTTTCCGTAGCAGCTGAGACAAATCAACTAAAACTACAACGGATCCAGAACAAAGCTCTACACTGGGTGTTCGGCACCCGCTGGGATGAATTCCTCACAAGTGAGTCCATCCACGCTCGTGCGAACATCCCTGCTCTAAACGTGTACTGGAAACTGCTTAGTGACAAACAAATAGACATATTAGAGACCCGACATGACTACTGGACCTCATACCTAGACGACGAAATACGCAGACCTGCAAACACTCACACAACCTTTATTACTCACTACTGCCCCCTGATCCAATTCCTTTATACAAATAACCCCTTCGCAATCTTGACGCACTAACCTGTATTCACAGGTGGGGACCTTAAATATTGCCCATGTACCAGCGATCTACGCTTTGCCGTCCCCCCCGTCCCCCCGTCCCCCCCCGTCCCCCCATCCCCCCGTCCCCCCGTCCCCCCGTCCCCCGTTCCCCCGTCCCCTTGTCCCCCCGTCCCCCGTACCCCGTCCCCCCGTCCCCCACGTCCCCCCGTCCCCCGTTTCCCCGTCCCCTTGTCCCCCCGTCCCCCGTCCCCCGTCCCGCCCGTCCCCCCGTCCCCCCCGTCCCCCCAGTCCCCCCGTCCCCCGTCCCCCCCGCCCCCCGTCCTCCCCGTCCCCCCGTCCCCCGTCCAGGAGCTATGACACGACCTTAGCAACCACAAATAGGTGAGTACAAATAGGAGAGTACACACATACACTCATGCAAGCATGGATATACAACAGGCCAAGAGTCTACTCGACATGTGCCGAGGACAAAATGCTAACTAATACACTCTAATATACACAAAAACTCAAGTTTAATATTTGGCAGAGATAACTTCTAATTCTTATTTAAAGAAAGTTCTCATTTAAAAAAACATATTATGACACAGTCTCATGTAACAGACGACTTATGTTCTGATACATAAAAGTCCTAAAATTAGTAAATTATAGAGGACTGGATAGCCATTCCTCTGTTTACTTGTCATCCACTCTCTCATATATTGTTCAACACTACCATACCATGATGACACGTGTGCAACCTGCCATCCACTCTCTCATATATTGTTCAACACTACCATACCATGATGACACGTGTGCAACCTGCCATCCACTCTCTCATATATTGTTCAACACTACCATACCATGATGACACGTGTGCAACCTGCCATCCGCTCTCTCATATATTGTTCAACACTACCATACCATGATGACACGTGTGCAACCTGCCATCCACTCTCTCATATATTGTTCAACACTACCATACCATGATGACACGTGTGCAAACTGCCATCCACTCTCTCATATATTGTTCAACACTACCATACCATGATGACACGTGTGCAAACTGCCATCCACTCTCTCATATATTGTTCAACACTACCATACCATGATGACACGTGTGCAAACTGCCATCCACTCTCTCATATATTGTTCAACACTACCATACCATGATGACACGTGTGCAAACTGCCATCCACTCTCTCATATATTGTTCAACACTACCATACCATGATGACACGTGTGCAAACTGCCATCCACTCTCTCATATATTGTTCAACAATACCATACCATGATGACACGTGTGCAAACTGCCATCCACTCTCTCATATATTGTTCAACAATACCATACCATGATGACACGTGTGCAACCTGCCATCCACTCTCTCATATATTGTTCAACAATACCATACCATGATGACACGTGTGCAAACTGCCATCCACTCTCTCATATATTGTTCAACACTACCATACCATGATGACACGTGTGCAAACTGCCATCCACTCTCTCATATATTGTTCAACAATACCATACCATGATGACACGTGTGCAAACTGCCATCCACTCTCTCATATATTGTTCAACAATACCATACCATGATGACACGTGTGCAACCTGCCATCCACTCTCTCATATATTGTTCAACAATACCATACCATGATGACACGTGTGCAAACTGCCATCCACTCTCTCATATATTGTTCAACACTACCATACCATGATGACACGTGTGCAAACTGCCATCCACTCTCTCATATATTGTTCAACACTACCATACCATGATGACACGTGTGCAACCTGCCATCCACTCTCTCATATATTGTTCAACACTACCATACCATGATGACACGTGTGCAACCTGCCATCCACTCTCCCATATATTGTTCAACACTACCATACCATGATGACACGTGTGCAACCTGCCATCCACTCTCTCATATATTGTTCAACACTACCATACCATGATGACACGTGTGCAACCTGCCATCCACTCTCCCATATATTGTTCAACACTACCATACCATGATGACACGTGTGCAACCTGCCATCCACTCTCGCATATATTGTGGTCAACACTACCATACCATGATGACACGTGTGCAACCTGCCATCCACTCTCTCATATATTGTTCAACACTACCATCCCATGATGACAAGTGTGCAACCTGCCATCCACTCTCCCATATACTGTTCAACACTACCATACCATGATGACACGTGTGCAACCTGTCATCCACTCTCCCATATATTGTTCAACACTACCATACCATGATGACACGTGTGCAACCTGCCATCCACTCTCCCATATACTGTTCAACACTACCATACCATGATGACACGAGTGCAACCTGCCATCCACTCTCCCATATATTGTTCAATACTACCATACCATGATGACACGTGTGCAACCTGCCATCCACTCTCTCATATACTGTTCAACACTACCATTCCATGATGACAAGTGTGCAACCTGCCATCCACTCTCCCATATATTGTTCCACACTACCATACCATGATGACACGTGTGCAACCTGCCATCCACTCTCACATTTATTGTTCAACACTACCATACCATGATGACACGTGTGCAACCTGCCATCCACTCTCCCATATACTGTTCAACACTACCATACCATGATGACACGTGTGCAACCTGCCATCCACTCTCCCATATATTGTTCAACACTACCATACCATGATGACACGTGTGCAACCTGCCATCCACTCTCCCATATATTGTTCAACACTACCATACCATGATGACACGTGTGCAACCTGCCATCCACTCTCCCATACACTGTTCAACACTACCATACCATGATGACACGTGTGCAACCTGCCATCCACTCTCCCATATATTGTTCAACACTACCATACCATGATGACACGTGTGCAACCTGCCATCCACTCTCCCATACACTGTTCAACACTACCATACCATGATGACACGTGAGCAACCTGCCATCCACTCTCCCATATATTGTTCAACACTACCATACTATGATGACACGTGTGCAACCTGCCATCCACTCTCTCATATATTGTTCAACACTACCATACCATGATGACACGTGTGCAACCTGCCATCCAGTCTCCCATACACTGTTCAACACTATCATTCCATGATGAGACGTGTGCAACCTGCCATCCACTCTCCCATATATTGTTCAACACTACCATACCATGATGACACGTGTGCAACCTGCCATCCACTCTCTCATATATTGTTCAACACTACCATACCATGATGACACGTGTGCAACCTGCCATCCACTCTCCCATATATTGTTCAACACTACCATACCATGATACGTGTGCAACCTGCCATCCACTCTCCCATACATTGTTCAACACTACCATACCATGATGACACGTGTGCAACCTGCCATCCACTCTCTCATATACTGTTCAACACTACCATTCCATGATGACAAGTGTGCAACCTGCCATCCACTCTCCCATATATTGTTCCACACTACCATACCATGATGACACGTGTGCAACCTGCCATCCACTCTCACATATACTGTTCAACACTACCATTCCATGATGACACGTGTGCAACCTGCCATCCACTCTCCCATATACTGTTCAACACTACCATACCATGATGACACGTGTGCAACCTGCCATCCCCTCTTCCATATACTGTTCAACACTACCATACCATGATGACGCGTGTGCAACCTGCCATCCACTCTCCCATATATTGTTGAACACTATCATACCATGATGACACGTGTGCAACCTGCCATCCACTCTCCCATATATTATTCAACATTACCATACCATGATGACACGTGTGCAACCTGCCATCCACCCTCATATATATTGTTCAACACTACCATTCCATGATGACACGTGTGCAACCTGCCATCCACTCTCCCATATATTGTTCAACACTACCATTCCATGATGACACGTGTGCAACCTGCCATCCAGTCTCCCATATATTGTTCAATACTATCATACCATGATGACACGTGTGCAACCTGCCATCCACTCTCCCATATATTGTTCAATACTATCATACCATGATGACACGTGTGCAACCTGCCATCCACTCTCCCATATATTGTTCAACACTACCATACCATGATGACACGTGTGCAACCTGCCATCCACTCTCCCATATATTGTTCAACACTACCATACCATGATGACACGTGTGCAACCTGCCATCCACTCTCCCATATATTGTTCAACACTACCATACCATGATGACACGTGTGCAACCTGCCATCCACTCTCCCATACACTGTTCAACACTATCATTCCATGATGAGAGGTGTGCAACCTGCCATCCACTCTCCCATACATTGTTCAACACTACCATACCATGATACGTGTGCAACCTGCCATCCATTCTCCCATATATTGTTCAACACTTCTATACCATGATGACACGTGTGCAACCTGCCATCCACTCTCATATTTACTGTGGAAATATAAACACATATGCAGTATAATGTGATCCTTTATTGACAACGTTTCACCCACACAGTGGGCTTTTTCAAGTCACACACGGATCTACCTGGGGTTGGAAGGTACGGGAGTATTTATAGTCATGTTCAGAATGTTGAGGTCAGGTGGAGAATGCTGCATCTGATGATCTACCGGGTGGAGTTATAGAGTCTTGGGTAGCTTGGCAGGGGTATTGGACAAGTTGTGAGTAGACCTTCTGCAGTGTTCTATGTTCTTATGTGGGATAGCGATGAAGAAGTTTCTTGGCGAGTGGTTCAGCTATGTTATAGAAGCCATTGTTCTGGTTGAAATTGTTGGTTATAGAGATAAGCGATGATTCCAGGATTCTTCTGTATTGAGTGTTGTCTTCTGTGGCGATAAGTCTTGAGTTTCTGTAGTTAATTAAATGGTTGTGTGAATTGCGATGTTGTACACAGGCATTCCTTGTATCGTCAGTCCTGCTTGCATATTGGTGTTCTGAAATACGTGTTTGGAGGTCTCTTGATGTTTCGCCCACATATAATTTGTTGCAGTCATTACAAGGGATTATGTATACCCCTGCAGAGGATGGAGGCTTGTCCTGTCTACTACTGGTGATGTCCTTGATGGTCGTGGTTGTGGAGGTAGATACTTGGAATGATGTATTGGAAAAGATGTTGGAAACATGTTTGGCAATGGAGTTGGTGGGGAGGACTATGTATCTCTTCTCGGCAGTGTCTTCTCTGGGTGTGTTGAAGATGTTTAATGCCCGCCGTCTGCAGTCTCTGATGAAGTGACGAGGATAGTGGAGTTTAGAAAATACTTGTTCAATTATAGTGCATTCTTCCTCAAGGAACTCATTGCTGCAGATTCTGAGTGCACGCAGGAAGAAGCCTATAATTACACCACGTTTGGTTTTGGTGTCGTGGTGAGAGTAGAAGTGGAGAAGATCGTTTTGGTTGGTGGGTTTTCGATAGACTTTAAAACGAAGTTCGTGGTCAGCTTTGCAGAGCAGAACATCAAGGAAAGGAAGAGTGTTGTCGACTTCTTCTTCAAGTGTGAACTGGATTGAAGGCTCGACCTGGTTGAGCTTGTCTTGGAGAGCTTGAACGTTGAAGCGTTTAGGAGTTATGAGGAGAATGTCGTCAACATAACGGAGCCAGGTGACAGACGAAGGAATAATGGTGGAGAAACGTTCGGCTTCTAGATGTTCCATGTATAGGTTCGCCAGGACTGCACTGAGTGGCGAACCCATGGGTAGTCCAAAAGTCTGCTGAAAGAGGTGATTTTCGAAAGAGAAACACGTAAAGCCAACACATAGTTCAACAAGGTCGATGAAATCGCTGGCTGGAATGGGAAGATCAAGTGAATCGTCAATTTTCCTGCGCAAGAGATCGATGGCTTGTGTAGTAGGTACTTTGGTGAATAGGGAAGTTACGTCAAGGCTGGAAAGTTTCTTGTTCCTGATGTTGATGTTGCGAATGCGATTGAGAAGATCACCCGAGTGTTTGAGATGTGCTGGACTGATAGTGCCCAAGAGTTTAGAGAGGTGTTTTGCGAGAATTCCTGAGAGCTGGTGGGGAGCACTGCCTATTCCCGAGGATATGGGCCTCAGTGGGATACCAGGCTTGTGAGTTTTTGGCAGGCCGTACATTCTGGCAGGTCTGGGGTTGCTGGGCATGGTGTGCAGAAGTTTCTTCCCTTGTTCTGAGCCCCTCAGAATGCGGCGAGTCCTTTGAAGAAAAGTTTTAGTAAGGTTGTCCACTTGGTTAGTTGTGAGAGGTTTGTAGGTATCTGGGTCATTAAGTAGATTGAGCATTTTGTTCCTGTAATCGTCAGTGTTCATGATAACAACACCACCTCCTTTATCAGCGGTGGTGACCCTGATGGTCGTGTCTTCTGCTAAACCTTTGAGTGCATTGATGTAACGTCGAGGTATGACTGGGGAGCTGCGTGTTGAGATGGCTGCTGAGATGATGCCTTGAAGATAGCCTTTTTGGAAGTCAGAGTCATCCCCTGACACTTATTGTATGGTCTCTTAACGTGCTAGTGACACCCCTGCTTTTCATTGGGGGGATGGTGCATCGTCTGCCAAGTCTTTTGCTTTCGTAGTGAGTGATTTTCGTGTGCAAGTTCGGTACTAGTCCCTCTAGGATTTTCCAGGTGTATATAATCATGTATCTCTCCCTCCTGCGTTCCAGAGAATACAGGTTTAGGAACCTCAAGCGCTCCCAATAATTGAGGTGTTTTATCTCCGTCATGCGCGCCGTGAAAGTTCTCTGTACATTTTCTAGGTCGGCAATTTCACCTGCCTTGAAAGGTGCTGTTAGTGTGCAGCAATATTCCAGCCTAGATAGAACAAGTGACCTGAAGAGTGTCATCATGGGCTCGGCCTCCCTAGTTTTGAAGGTTCTCATTATCCATCCTGTCATTTTTCTAGCAGATGCGATTGATACAATGTTATGGTCCTTGAAGGTGAGATCCTCCGACATGATCACTCCCAGGTCTTTGACGTTGGTGTTTCGCTCTATTTTGTGGCCAGAATTTGTTTTGTACTCTGATGAAGATTTAATTTCCTCATGTTTACCATATCTGAGTAATTGAAATTTCTCATCGTGGCCCGGTGGCCTGGTGGCTAAAGCTCCCGCTTCACACACGGAGGGCCCGGGTTCGATTCCCGGCGGGTGGAAACATTTCGACACGTTTCCTTACACCTGTTGTCCTGTTCACCTAGCAGCAAATAGGTACCTGGGTGTTAGTCGACTGGTGTGGGTCGCATCCTGGGGGACAAGATTAAGGACCCCAATGGAAATAAGTTAGACAGTCCTCGATGACGCACTGACTTTCTTGGGTTATCCTGGGTGGCTAACCCTCCGGGGTTAAAAATCCGAACGAAATCTTATCTTATCTTATCTTCTGCAGCCCACTGAAAGATTTGGTTGATGTCCGCCTGGAGCTTTGCAGTGTCTGCAATGGAAGACACTGTCATGCAGATTCGGGTGTCATCTGCAAAGGAAGACACGGTGCTGTGGCTGACATCCTTGTCTATGTCGGATATGAGGATGAGGAACAAGATGGGAGCTAGTACTGTGCCTTGTGGAACAGAGCTTTTCACCGTAGCTGCCTCGGACTTTACTCTGTTGACGACTACTCTCTGTGTTCTGTTAGTGAGGAAATTATAGATCCATCGACCGACTTTTCCTGTTATTCCTTTAGCGCGCATTTTGTGCGCTATTACGCCATGGTCACACTTGTCGAAGGCTTTTGCAAAGTCTGTATATATTACATCTGCATTCTTTTTGTCTTCTAGTGCATCTAGGACCTTGTCGTAGTGATCCAATAGTTGAGACAGACAGGAGCGACCTGTTCTAAACTCATGTTGCCCTGGGTTGTGTAACTGATGGGTTTCTTGCTTCTTAGGACCCTTTCAAAGATTTTTATGATTTGGGATGTTAGTGCTATTGGTCTGTAGTTCTTTGCTGTTGTTTTACTGCCCCCTTTGTGGAGTGGGGCTATGTCTGTTGTTTTTAGTAACTGTGGGACGACCCCCGTGTCCATGCTTCCTCTCCATAGGATGGAAAAGGCTCGTGATAGGGGCTTCTTGCAGTTCTTGATGAACACAGAGTTCCATGAGTCTGGCCCTGGGGCAGAGTGCATGGGCATGTCATTTATCGCCTGTTCGAAGTCATTTGGCGTCAGGATAACATCGGATAGGCTTGTGTTAATCAAATTTTGTGGCTCTCTCATAAAAAATTCATTTTGATCTTCGACTCTCAGTCTGGTTAGCGGCTTGCTAAAAACTGAGTCATATTGGGACTTGAGTAGCTCACTCATTTCCTTTCTGTCATCTGTGTAGGACCCATCTTGTTTAAGTAGGGGCCCAATACTGGACGTTGTTCTCGATTTTGATTTGGCATAGGAGAAGAAATACTTTGGGTTTTTTTTCCTTCCTGGCACTAAAAAACCTCTCCCTCTTGAGTGGCTGTGGCTACCCAGGTTTTCCCATGGCCTGGATGTTTTGTATCTTTTTGTCCCCTTTAGATGGTATGCCTGGCAATTTAAGTTATAGCACAGTATTTCCTGTACTGAAGAGGTACACAGTTCAGGGTGAAAAAGCTTACAGGAAGGGAGTTTGCATTTTCCTGTTGTCATATTGGCATGGCATTTTCTGGGGTGGTCATAGTTGCACGTCCCATCTGTTTTTCCAGATTTCCCATGCCAGCAGATACCGAGTGCATAGTATGTGCACAGGCTTGGTTTCCGTTTGCCTTGGGTTTCTGTGACTGTATTCCCTGTTGGTGCATGTTTCCATGTCTTACTTCTATCCTCCCTAGCACCAACAATGGAGCTCCCACCAGTTGTTTTTGGTAATATATCCTCACTATTGCTAGTGGAGTCCTCTTGTTTGCTATTTCCTGCGGTATTTCTAGTTTGCAACATTGGTTTTATCTTATCTTTGACTACACTTGTTTCCCTACTATGGCTCCTGTCCCCTATGAGGTCATTTATATGTATTCCTTCCTGCGTATAATTCCCGACTACCTGGACCAAATCTCCAGCTTCGCCATTACTGTCTCCCAGGACAGCATCTCCAGCTTCACCATTACTGTCTCCCAGGACAGCATCTCCAGCTTCACCATTACTGTCTCCCAGGACAGCATCTCCAGCTTCACCATTACTGTCTCCCAGGACAGCACCTCCAGCTTCACCATTACTGTCTCCCAGGGCAGCACTATCAGCCCTACATTTACTGACTACCAGGACATCATCTCCAGCCTTACAGTTTCTGACTACATGGCCAGTATCAAGGGCAGTACCATTCAGCCCAGACTTTTTATGTTCCCATCTGTTGTAGAAAGCTTCCAGGTTTTCTATGAAAGTAGCTTTGATGTTGACCTCTTTTAATACCCTTGTGATTTTAGTCCACAGATTTATCTCATTTGGGCATACCCAAAAACACTTCCCTGTTTTAATACTGCTTGTAGCTAGTTCTTGGATATCTGCACAAGGGGCGTGACACCAATTTCCACAAAAATGACAATTTATGCATGTGGAAGCCCGTTTGTTTGACTGACCACAGACTACACACAGCTTCATAATGATTTGAATGGTTGATTTACTGCAATTCTACTAGCAACCTCTTGAATATTCTATTAATAACCTCCTTAAATGAAGCTCTAGCTATTTGTATTTCTGTTTCTAACTGTTTTTGTATATTGGACAGCTTACCGTGCACGTTCCTGGTATAT